>NW_016805019.1:1035910-1047694 GCF_001698545.2 Rhinopithecus bieti
CCTGTTTAAAGGAAGGAATATGTTTTTTTTATTATTTTTACCTTGTTGTGGATGAATCTGATAAATTATGTAAATATATAATTTGACTGAAATCTTACTAGTCTTTCCATTAGGGAACCCTTTCAAGCTTTCTGTGTTTTCACTTTCTTATTATTATTTAAAATTTCATAGAGTATATACTCATGAAAAAACTTTGAGAAGGATGATGGTGATCATCAGAATGAACAAGTTTGTTGTCAGCCTTTAAAGCTGTTTATAGTAGAGGAGAAAAGGATGAAATAATAGCTGGATGTGAAATAAACAAGTCCAAGTTTTATAAAATTGTAACATCATTGTAAAAGGTTCTTTTAAATTCTGTCTTAATAGAAAAGTGAATGGTAGTCCTCCTTCTCTGCTTTGGGGAAAATTGCAGCTCAGGTATATGTACAAGGCCTTAAAACTCATTTTAATAGTGTGGTCATGGCTGAGGGTTCTGCCCAATATTTTTTATTTACACTAGCAAGTACACAATTAGTAGCAGCTTAAAGAAATATCACTTCAGACCTTTATGAGCAATAGAAAATTAAGTATTACCCTCAAAGGCCATCAATGTATCTTATTGAAGTTATTAACCTTTAAAAGGAGAGACAATTTTAGATGTTTGTTTATTGTTTTGGGAATGTCCTACCAGTCCTGCCTTGAGATCACACTGCTGTAATGTTCTAATACATAGTATCTATTATCTTTTTGGGTAAAGGTGTATCAGTCTCAGTTTGGTTAGGAAACCAGAACTTCTCTAAGAATTGAGAAAATAAAGTAGTTAATGTAGAAGCTGAGGATATGGGAATGTGAGAAGGAGGTGGGTTGTGGGGTAATTAGTGAGTAGAGGGATGGTAATGTAGGTTAGCAGGGTCAGGAACCAATCACAGCTGACATTAGCCTGAAGCACTGAACAAGAGGACTCCAGTGTTGGCTGGGGAATTACTTCAAGTGTTAGTGTTCAACAGAGAAGCAGGAACATCGCAGAGATATTTGAAATCCTGGTGTGCGTCCATCATGACCTCCTGAGGGAACTGTAACTTCTTCTAAATGTGCAAAGGTTCCTTTTATTGTTAAACTCTAACCTGAAATCATATAAAGGAAAGGGTATTCTGGGAAACAGTTTCTGACTTCTCTGCGCTCTAGAGGAGTCCTTAGGAGTGAACACCAACAGTGCAAAGCAGACAACTGGACAACTAGTAATCCAGAAAGTGTGAACAATGTGTTGTATGCCAGGCTTGATATTTGTTACTTCATACTTGCTATTTAATAAAGAGATGATGAAATTAATTTTATAGTTAAAAAGTGAAATTTTAACTACACTTTAAGTTTGACATAGTTTCTCATTATATCCTAAATATTTTGAAATGAAATGGTTAATAAAGAATATTGCATTTTCTTCACCTTGCAAGAAATCAAACACGAACAAATAAGCCAAATATACTGAACAGCATGAGGCTGAAAATTATTATTTATCTAACAAAATTTTTGTGTTTTTTTATCTCATGTTGACATACTTAAACATATTAACCTTTCATTTGGTTAGTTTGATAATATGATGAAACTATATTGATTCTGCTTATCACTAAATATAAAAACACATGTGTATGTGTTCTGCAAAACATGATCAAAGTGTTATTACTGATTCTGAAAATCTTTTTATGAGCCCATATATATGTGTGTGTGTGCATGTGTGTGTATGTGAATGTGTGTCTATATATGGTAAAACATACATATAATGTATATAGACCTGTGTATGTATGTACATATAAATATATTTTTGTATGAAGCTGATTATACTTTTGTAAAATCACAAGCTAATTAGAGCAATGGATTCTTTTATTTATAGCAGTTCAACTTGTTTAATAAACTGTTATTATATGAAGTCCTGAGCCAAGTCCAATGCCATAAACCAATCAAAATACATTATTTTTAATACCCTCAGTATTCCCGCTGGTAAAGCAGTGATACTTTTCTTATAAAAATTCTGCCTTTGGGGCATCAAGCTTTTCCAGCTTTAAATAAGACAAAATTGATTTTGTTGCAGCAGCCTAGATTTTTGTGTAGACGTATGTTAAGATACTTTTTTAAATTAAATGTCAAATCCAGCTTGGCACTGGAAACACAGTGCATGCTTGATGTTTGAGGAAAAGCTGTCAACTTGTCTTTCCCTGTCAAATTGCCAGCTGCCTCGTAGTGATTAGTTTAGGCTAAGGGATCACTGCTGGGCAGAACTTTGTATCACAAATGGCTCAATGCTGTGTGACTTCGGGGAAGATGTGAGACAACCTATTTGTCTTTGCGAGATTGAATTTTATACTTTTAATTATTTAAGGTTATTTTAGGTACTTTTCTTGTAGACGCAATAATAAATCAGAAATCCCATTCACAGAAAGGCATAAAAAGGAAAGTTGAAATCCTTCTAAGTAGTAATTTCTATGAATCTTAGCATTTGGTGCCATAGTTGGAGTAGAAGATTTATATTATATTTGCCACAACAATATTTTATATTACTCCTTTTTACATTTTGAGAAATCCAAACCATAAAGTAATTGGTAGTCAAGACACTGGGACTCTCCTTTGTTCTTTAGAACAATTTTTTCCTTGTGGTGACGGTTTTTTTTTTTTTTTTTTTGCAAGATTGTGCAATCCTGTAATAAATTACAAACCAGAAGCAATTATCCAGATAATTAAAGCTTCCCACTGCCCCCCAAATAAATAAACCAAAAGAAAAAGAGAGGAAACATTGTTGGCATTTTTCCTACTCAAGGATCCAAAAAAGAAGTCACTGCAGCCACTATTAGTACAGCCAGACACAACGTAGGGTTGTTGTTGAAACAAACAGTAGCAACATAAAGATGAGAGGGGAATTCATTCACCGAGGCAATTTCCAGCAGCAGTATTGAAGCCTTTCTATGGCAGCAACAATCAAGCTGGGTCCAGGCCGGTGGTGGAGGACTACTGTTGTCTTAGAGTCATTTTTTTTTTTTTTTTTTTGTAGATATTAAGGTAGGTGCACCAAGTTTCTTCTGATTAGGATTTGCTTTTTCTTTTTTTCATCATTTTGCTTTTAATCTTTCTATATACTTATACATCTCTACTGAATAGAATACTATTGGATATTTTAAATCCCATCTGATAATATTTGATTTACACCGACCCATTCAGTTCATTTACATTTAATGTAATTACTAGTATATTTATTTTTCTTTATTATCTAATTTTGAGTTTTGTATTTGCTTTATTTGGTCCATATTATTTCTTTCCTTTTTTCCTCCTCAGAATTGATTCTTTTTACTTTTTCCATTATTTTTTTCCTTCTACTTTGGAATATATTTATCTGCCTTAGAATGTTCTAAAGATTACAATGTAAATATTAAACTTACCTAATTCTAAGGCTAATGAATACCTTTATCCTACTCCCAGAAAATATAAAGATGTGGACTCATTCATCTATGTAAATGTTATGCAATTATATTTTTTACCCTGCAATATACTATAATTATGTATATAGTCAGTATTTGTTTAGATTTACTCACATTTTTACTCTTTTCTATGCTTGTCCTTTCTTGTGTCCCCACACGTCTTTTACATAAGACTAATTTGCTTTTGAGTCAAGTATAGTGATAGAAGTTCTTTGTAAGAATCTGCTGGTGATAAACAGCTAGATTTTGTCTGACAAAAGTCTTTGTTTGTACATGTGCCACCCATAATACTTCTCTAAAAGTCTTTGTTTATTCCATCAATAACATTTATTGAAATCATAGCATAAGACAAAATGAAAGAGTCTGGTTTATACCTTATCCCATATTCTCTTCCTATCCCCACCCTCATCCCTCACCATAAGGATACTGCGTAGACACCCCAGTCTGCATGTCTAAGTTTTGTTTACAAAATCAGTTTCCATTTCAGGGGTGAAGCCAAAGCAAGGCCAGAAAGGAGTTTTGTACAATGCTGGACCCAGGGCAAGAATCCTGATTGCCTGGGTCTGAGGTTAGAGCTATTTATTTTGTGATATCTCTTGAAAAAATGTTTTTACAGTATGTAGTTTTAGGTTCACAAATTCTGCTACTCAGTCTTCAGGAGTCTACCAATACTGTCCAGAAACTAGCTCTCAGACTCATGTAACTCACTCAAAGATAATCTGGTCCTTTTATCTGACAATTTTAAAGACCTTCCCTTTGTCTTTGACTCTCTGAAGTTTCACTATGATGTATCTAGTATGAACTTCTTTTTATTTATTTTATATGAAGTTTATTGGGCTTTCTGTTTCTGAGAATTGGTGACATTCATTAGTTCTGCAATATTCTCAGTCATTGTTTCTTTAAATTTTATCTTTAGTCCATTTTATGTATTCAAAAATTATGTATTTGCTGAGTGCTTAACATGTGCCAAGCACACTTCTATGTATTAGGGATATGTATCTGTTCAAAACAGTCAAAAAACATCTCTATCCTACTGGTTCTAGACAATGTGCACACACACAAAAAATCCATAGCATTTAAAAGAGTGTTAGTAGTTATTAAGAAAAAATATTGATTAAACAGAAAAGAGGGCAGAGAGTATCAGAGGCATAGTTGCAATTTAAATAGTGTGTTCAGAGAAGGCCTCAATGAAAAAGTGATACTTGTGCAAATACATGGAGGAGGAAAGGGAGTGAGCTTTGTGTATATATGGGAAAAAGAGACCTCATGAACAGGGATTCACAGGCATAACAATCCTGACGTGAGAAGAAGTCTGATATGTTCACAGATATGTAAGGAAGCTTAACAGGCTTGTGCAGGATAATATTTTCATTTCTTTAATCCTTCTAAGAATATCAAATTAAGGTCATCATACATAGGAGAAAACAATGGGGTTCTTCATTTTTAATTAAGAGGTACATTAATCACAGCATACCCTAGTGTTGTAATAGATATGTGCTGCAATTACAGATACATATGCTATGCACTAAATGATTATATTCGTTTTGGTTGTATACATGAAACTTTATTGGTTCATAATAACTATATGAACACAGACAAATGTCTTTTATTTTTCAATGGTTTTGTATATTATTTGGTCTAATCTTAAAGGAAATTTAATTCTATCAAGTAGAAGTTCTTATTGTGTAAAAAATACATTTAACATTCAATTAACACAATTAGAAAAGTATTTTGGAGGTAAATTTTGAGAATAATTTTTCTCCCTTGGGTAGAAATCCATATTCATTTAGTTTCAATTTTTCAATCAAATCTAATGCTAAGGTAACTTAGAAGCTGTATAGAATCTGCATCAAATCTTGCAAGGCTGTTCGTAAGTAGTGTTTCATTGGCTTAATCATCTTAAATGGAGTTGATGCCAATGAAAACCCTCTTAAATACCATAAAAGAACTCCATTGATGAAAAAAATATTTTATTATCTTAAAAACTGTCAACTACAATTACATTTGCTTCTGATCATTTGTGCAAATAATTTATGAAATCTTTAGATAAATGAGATAAAAGAGGATCCTTCAGGCTGAGACTATTTAATCAAATGGATACCCTGTTTTCTCACCTGGGGATATACTTTTCCTAGAATCATAAGCAATACAGAATGGAAGAACTTTCTCTTCTTATTGCTTTACTAAAGACTTGCCTTTGCAAAGACACCACCTGGCCATCCCTGGTCATGCTAATAGAGTATTTTGCGACTCTTTCACTGGCCTTTTCATTGACATATTCATGCTTAGGGATTTCTTACTGCACCAGGACTTCTGTATGATGACAATCCTCTAGTAATTATCCGTATTCAAGATTTTTCTCCTCTTCCCAGGACCTATATAAATAATTGCTTATTGGTAATCTCGATTTTGGTGCTTCAAAATTGTCTCAAATTTCACCCATTAAATTTATTTTATTGAAAAAAAATCTCTTTTCTTTTCCTGTGTTCTTTACTTCAGTGAATGGCATTACCATCTGACATAAAACTTGACTGTAATATATCTTGAACCCTGTTTTATCTACCTATCTATCTATATTTCTATGCATACATCTTTTTCAGAGAATCACTTTTTATTTCATTTTAATGGCTTTGTTAAGATAAAATGAACATACCATACAATTTACCCACTTAGAGTTTATAATCACTTTTATCATATTCATAGTTGTGTATCCATCAATACAATCAATTTAGACACTTTTATTACCCCCAAAATAAACCTCATAATACTGAAATGCCACCTACCAACCCATCCTTTCACAACACCACTAGATAACCACAAATTGACTTTTCACAACACCACTAGATAACCACAAATTGACTTTTTTTTTCTTTATAGATTTATCGGTACTGGACATTTCTTATAAATAGCATAAGACAATATTGGCCCTTTGTGACTAGCTTCTTTCACTTCACTTGTTTTCAATGTTCATTCATATTGTAGCAGGCATCAGTACTTCATTCTTGCTTTATGGTCAGATAATTTATCATTGTATAGATATTCCACATCTTGTTTATCCATTTGTTGATTTATAGACATTTGGTTTACTTCTACCTTTTGATTGTTATGAATAATGTTGCTAAAAGCATTTATGTACAAGTTTTTGTGTGGAGATATGTTTCATTTTTCTTGGGTATATACCTAGGAGTGGAATTGTGAAATCATACAGTAGTTCTATGTCAAAGCATTTGAGATACTGCCAGATGGTTTTCCAAAGCAACAGTAACATTTTACATTTCTACCAGCAATGCATGAGTGTTTCATTTCTCCACATCCTAACACTTGTTATTTTTTATCTTTTAGATTATAGTTGTCATAGTGAATGTGAAGTGTTTTCTCATTGTGTTTTTCGTTTGCATTTGCATAATGACTAATGATGTTGAACACATTTTCCTGTGCTTACTTGTCATTTGTACGTCTGCCTTGTAATAAGTTGTATTCTGATACTTTGCCCATGTAAAAATATCGTCTTTTTATTATTGAGTTGTAACAGTTCTTTATATATTCCAGAGGAAAGTACCTGCTACATAAACCAGCCTAAGATGGCCTCTTCTTATTGGCCTTGAGGATGCTTATTTCTTCACTTAGGCTGAGACCTGTTAACTCAAAAGCTCATTGGTGCCAAACTTAAAGTTGTGCACATCAATTGTTTTTGCCCAAACAAGCTGCTTTTTAGCCATTTAGAGACTGCCTGCTTTGCATATCCCATAAAACCTTGCCTCACATCTGCTAGCAATAGATAAGCCCAACCCTGCTTATCTATTGGAGATGCTGCTTTTTGGAGCTCTCTAACCCAGAGTTTTCCTTCCTAGTGACAAGAACCCTTGCCTTTTTCTACTTCTGTGTAGGAACCATCACTTCTTAGTCAGCATAGCCCAATATAGTTGCTTGTGCTATTGCCACCTCATGGCAATATATGTTTCCTTGATCGACCTCCCAAGTCCCTTCAAATTCTGATAGTATCTTATTAGATATGTGATTTGCAAATTTTCCCCATTTATGTGGATTGTCTCTTTATTTTCTTGATAGTGTCCTTTGAAATAAAAAATTTTTAATTTTGGTGATGCCCAGTTTATCTTTTTGTTGTTGTTGATTGTGTTTTGATGTCATTTCTAATAAATCATTGTCTGATCCATGGTCAATAATATTTATTTCTCTGGTTTCTTTTAAAAGTTCTATAGTTTTAGCTCTTACATTTAGATCTTTATGCACTTTGAGTTAAATTTTCCCTATGGGGTAAGTTCAGCAAGCTTCATTCTTTGCATGTGGACATCCAGTTGTCCCATGGCCACTTGCTGAAGAAAAAAAATTAGTATCTCTTATAGTAGTATCTTTTTATCTACTCTTACAGCAGTTGCTCTAGTTCATTTCACCTTTTTTCTGAATTATGTGAACCAGTGCCCCAATTAACTGATATTTGTTTCTTCATTTATTTTCTGTACTATGGCCAATGAATTTTCTCAAATAAGAATTTGATCATATCCTTCTCTTGTTTAAAACTTAAAAATGAAGTTTTATGATTTTGAGTAAAGTATAAATATCTTAGCATGGCACACACATCTTGTCTTTTATCTCACACTTGCCTTTGATGCTACAACTATAATTTTAGTATGCCATGCACACCCCTCTCAGTTCTGTGCCTTTTCAGATGCTGCTTCCTCTTCCTGTAAAACTCTCAGTGTCCTTTAGTTCTAGGTTACTCATCAAAACTTTGAGAAAGTCTTCCTTAAGCAGTGTAAGACGGGGTTAGTTTTTCTCATAGATATAGAACTTGCACCTATCATGGTGTTTATGATAGTACACTGTACTCACCCGATGATTGTCTTCCTTCCTCTAGTTTGTAAATTCACCAAGTTGAAAGACTGTCTTTTTCACCATGGTGTCTCCAGGGCTGAGTACAGTAGTGGATACAAAGTAGACATTAAATTAATAATTATCATGTTGAATTACTTACTTATATTAACAAAATCAATAAGAAAATCTAATTTGAGTATTTTAGTCCAATTTTGAAAAGGCATGACAGTGAGTTACTGTAGGTATAGGAATATAGATTATTTAATGAAGAATAAGATTACTACCCTTAAGTAGTTTATTGGTCATGCTAGATATAAATCCATGAAGTATAATAATCCATTTACATATATCCAAGAATGCATTAGAGAAGGAAATTCTAAAGAAGTTCTCCAGAGAAGTTTACTGTTAAACTTCTTAGAAACTCATTACTGGTCTCTCTTTTAAAATTCTAAATATGTTTGCTTTCTTGGGCATATATTGTGTTATTTCCATGAAAATAAAATATAGCTCATTTAGTATGTAAAATAGACAAACTATACACAAAACACATTTACTTCAATTCTGCAAAGTTTTGCTATTTCCTTCATATCTAATTACCATTCTAAGTGGTGGAGATAAACAGTTTTTGCTCTTGCATAAGTTTCGATTCTTGGGAGGCAGCAAGTCATAGAATTAAATAATTTCAATGCAATAGGGTAATTGCAATGATTTCATTTGTAGGCATAATAATGGGGCCCGGGCTAGCTCAAACATCTATGAATCTATGATGTATTTGGAAAAACGAAAGGCAAAATTATTATTTTCAGCAATTGCATAGTAATAAATGAATAAAACAAATTATGAATGTAATGATTATAAGTATTTTTTTATGGTTACTAACAGAGAAATATTACGTCTCAAAATAATCTCTCATAGTAGGTAAAACATAGTACCTCAAAAACGATAGTGATAATGAAGGTCATAGTAAATCTTCATTGCAATGATCAATAATTAAATCTCATATTCTTTACTGTGCAGATTAACATTAGGCAATATCTTACATTATAGACTGGCTCTTTTTTTTACTTTAGTTATTTTTCACCACAGAGTGGAAATTAACCAGAAATTGAATGATGGTGAAACCTTAATAGCTTTAGTAGTTTAAGGCTATTCAAGTAATTATACATAAGAGGTCTCTGAAAAAAATCTGTAGTTTACAAAATTGCAATTGTTTCAAGACACTTATTTCTTATGTGTCTTCCAACACTGCAAAGGCGTTTTTATAAGCATGTATGTGTCTGAAATTCCGACAGAGCCAGGGTAATTTCCTTTTGTTTTAGTATCCTTGAACTTAGAACAATCAATTTAAGTTGGTTTTGGATTAATATTGAAGCTCTTATCTTCTGTGGAAAATTTACAACTATATTCTAACTATCTACCTTTAGAGGAATAATTCATTTAAAAAATAGCATAACCTTAGAGAGGCAGTAATGTCATATTTAGAGAAAAGGCATAAGTAATGTCATTCCTATGCCTTCATTACAACTTCAGCAATAGATTTAAATAAATAGTATTGCCACAGGAAGCAAAACTAATATGTAGGAACTTTATAAAATGCATCTTGCCAACCAGCAGCAGTGCACATACAAAATGATGCTGAATCAATTGGATATTATCTTGATACTAGTACCCCACCAGAGAGCTAGTTGGGGAGCTGATGAAGATTTCCCTGCCACAACCTATTACTGCTTTACACTTTTTCTTAGCCAAGAAACTATTTCCTATCTCCAAAGACTACAGCTTGGGATTAGCGGTATTTCTTTTATCATGTCACATTCTAAAGAGTGACTTAAATTAGGAAACTATTAAAAAGTTCAGATATTCATGTAAAAATAATGCTTCAGGAAGTTAATAAAAAATATGATAAGATGATAGCCCCATCAAGGCATTCCACAAATAATTTCAATACATTCAGGATGTTTCAGACAAAGAACAGAGATAGATAGATAGATAGATGGATAGATAGATAGATAGACAGACAGATATAGGCAGATATCTAGTAATATTTTATTCATAATTTCCAAATATTCTCATGGTGACACTTATTCCTATAGTCTAAAAAATAACTATTTTATAAAAGAATAAAAATACAAACCTCACCAGGGGAGAAAATACTCGCAATCACCTATCCAATAAATGACTTGTATCAAGAATATATAAATAACTTTCAAAGTTCAAAATAAAAGTCCCCTAATATAAAATCAATGAATTATGTGCATATACATTTCTTCACAGAAGATAAAAGGACATCAAATAGGCACATAAAAAGATGCTCAGTCATTAAATCAATGAAAATTTTGAATAATGAGATACTAATCTACTTAGAATGTCTAACATTTTAAAAAGACAGAGTATGCGAAGTGTTGGCAGACATGTAAAGATGTGTTAACTCTCATACACTACTGGTGAAAATACAAAATGCCAAAAACACTCAGGAAAATAGTTGGGCATTTGTGTACAAATTTAAGTGGATATATACTATGTCACCTGTCATGCCACTCTTAGGTATTTACCTAAAAGAAATGAATACATATGTACATATAAAGATTTCTACATAAATGTTCATAGCAGCTTTATTTATAACAGTCAAACACAAGTGAATGGATAAAAACATTTTGGTACATCCGTACAATGCAATATAAAGGCATAAACTATTCATGCATGAAAAATGAATGGATGTCAAAATAACTAAGTTATTTCATTATATACAATTTGAGAAAAAAATATAGTAACACAAAGATAATCACCGGTTGCCTGGAAATGGGGTGAGATTGGAGAGGAGGACAAGAAAAGGAGAAACGAAGATTACAAGAGAACATGAGGACATTTTGAGATTAGTAATGGAGATATACGTGTGTGTGTGTATATATATATATATATATGCATCTTAACTTTGATAAAGTGTCTATACATATCATTGGTCTATTTTATATTATGTAGTTACATATATCTTATGTATATTTAATTGTATATGTATATGTATATATAATCTTGATTGTGCTGGGAATTTCAACAACTTATCAAGTTGTGTGCTTTAAGTATATGCTTTTTATTTTTTATGAGACATACAGTTCAACCTACATTTAGGCTAGTTAAATACTCTTCATAATTTTCAAAATGGTTTCTACATGACATATTTTTAGTGGATGTTTTGTCTTTATTTGTGGGCTCAATAATCCTTAGGTTAAAAAAAAAAAAAAAAATCCATGGCTGGGCGCGGTGGCTCAAGCCTGTAATCCCAGCACTTTGGGAGGCCGAGGCGGGCGGATCACGAGGTCAGGAAATCGAGACCATCCTGGCTAACATGGTGAAACCCCGTCTCTACTAAAAAATACAAAAAAACTAGCCGGGCGGGGTGGCGGGCGCCTGTAGTCCCAGCTACTCGGGAGGCTGAGGCAGGAGAATGGCCTAAACCCAGGAGGCGGAACTTGCAGTGAGCTGGGCTCCGGCCACTGCACTGCCGCCCGGG
>NW_016805019.1:1047990-1058102 GCF_001698545.2 Rhinopithecus bieti
AAAAAAAAAAAAAAAGAAAAAAAAGAAAAAAAAAATCCATGTGATAAACTCAAAAAATACATTATTCTTGCAGGAATTTTATTAGTGGCTTTGTTCCTCAGTAGTTTAACTTCAGAAACCTGGTAGGTCCTTGGAGTTTTCTTCTTCTCTCTAGCGCAGGGATTGCCAAAATTTTTCTACAAAGGGAAAGATTTGTATAATGGTAAATATTTTAGGCTTTTCAGGTGGTGTAAGAACTTGATTCCTTTTCTTTTCTTCCACTTCCTCTTCTTTTCCACCTTTCTCTCTTCCTTCACAATCTTTTAAAAATACACAAGCCATTCTTAGTTTCTTGGTGATCCAAAAGTAAGCCACAAGCTAGATTTGCCTTCCAGAGCACAGAGTGCTCACCCCTGTCCTTTAGGATGGTGGCTCACACACTGACACGTTTGGTGGAACCGTTTTTCCTGCTGCCACTCCCTGCTTACTTCATGTCACCACGTGATGGTTCTCTGTCTTTTCTACCACTACCTTTTCTCCTGCACAGAGGCTATCCCTAGATGGCTGGTGAACTCTGCTTATCCCTTTGTTCTCTGCTGTATTCGTAGGTTCTCACATTGCTATAAAGAAATGACTGAGACTAGGTAATTTACAAAGAAGAGAGGTTTAACTGGTTCACAGTTCTGCAGACTGTACAGGAAATATGGCAGCATCTGCTTCTGGGGAGGCCTCAAGGAGCTTTTATTCATAGTGGGAAGCAAAGTGGGAGCAGGAGTCTTACATGTCAGGAGTAGGAGCAAGAAAAAGAGTGAAGAGGTGCCACACACTTTCAAACAACCAGGCCTCATGAGTACTCACTCACTATGCAGTACCAAGGGGGGATGGTGCTGAACCATTCATGAAAACTCCACCGTCAATGAACCAATCACCTCTCACCAGATCTTTCTTCCAACATTGGGGATTACAGTTTTACATGAGATATGGGTGGGGACCCAGATCTAAACCATATTATCTGCCCAGTCAGTCCTTTTCACAGTTCTGCTAGAAATTCACCAAAGTGTAGATAGAACTGACTCTTAAGTATGAACTAGTCTCTTAATTCTGAACTAGTCAAATCTTTAATGAGGCCCCTATTACATGTTACATGAACAAGAGTTGCTTACCTTTGCAAACTCAAATAATATCTTACACTGTATTTGCTTTCTAGTTGCCACTTAACTGTACATTTCTAGATGTTTTCCAGATCTTGTGCTAAATCTGATTCTGTAGCTGTTATTGTCATGCAATTATCACCCTCTACTTGGCATTTTACTTACCCGATACTTATCTTAGAATTTGCCATTTATGACACTAAAGTTCATCTTTTATCTGAAGGTAGGAAAATCCCTGTCTTCAGTTTTACACTTTTTTTTTTTTTTAAATGTGAATTAACGTAATAAAGGTACTTAGATGCTAACAGTTTATTAACTTCTTTTTTTTAGTTTATCTAGATCCCCTTATCTCACCAAGCAGGGTATACACTTGCCAAAAGGGTAAATGGATGAAAACAAATTCATGTAACAATCAATATAACTGAGCTACCATTCCCTAAGACCCTCACATGCTAGTGTCGACATTTTAATATTATCCAAGAAACTTCTCCCTTCATGTTCTGAGGTCTTCATTTGTTACTTGTTTCTTTTATTTTGGACCTCTTTCTCCTTTCTTTCCTACACACATATACTGTAGCAGGTATGCCATGTGAAGCTGAACCCCTGTTATAGATGGCAGTGGCTGTTTACCTGGAGTCTCCACATGTTCTTGAAAATAGCAGAAACAACAAATCTTGGATTAAGCAAAGAATACACATTTTACATAGCACATCACAATATCAGGATAACTTTTGTTACATTTATACTTTGACATAAATAAAAAAGATTAATAAGTGTTTATATTGTAGGCATACATGTCCTCAATATTAAAGCACAAAACCCTGATACTCTTGCACTATCTTTCTGTTGCTATACTACCCTAGGCCAAAGTTTGTTTAAATTCTCTTACATTATAATTCTTCAACCCCAAATATAATGAATCACCTGGATATAAAAGGAAATCATTGGAGCTATTCAAGTACAATACATTATTGATCACTTCAATGCTAGTTCACTTTCATTCTCTTTAAAATAACCGCAGGAACATCACAAATGCCACATTTAATTTGACTACTTCTTGTTTCTGTGGTGAAGACCTGTCTTCTATAGTATGTCAAAATTTAAGCTGGGTGTATGTTTCAAAGAATCCCTTTAGCATAAGGTCATGGAGGCAAACACCAATTACATGAAAATCGAATATGTTCATGTATAATAAATACTACTGGATTTAAAAAAGTACATGAAATTCTAAAACATATCTGGGTTTTATTTAAAAGCGTTACCAATTTTCAGTGTAAAATGTCTGAACCATAGGTAAACATTGTTACTCTGGGTTAGAGATATGCTGATGAAATATGAGAAGAAAGCACAGTCTAAAATGAAACTATGTTGTTAATGAAACAAATTAGTGAAGAAAGTAAGAAATTTGAATATTTAAAAAAATGCTACAGAACTAATCAAATATAATACAATGACCCAATGATTATAATGAACTGGACAGAGACCAATAATTAGATTTACATGCTTTTCTTATACCCACACATTCCTCCAACTCTACTAAATTTGGAAAATGGTTGTCAGATAACAGATAGGACATTTAAATATAGGCACAATATACCTATAATCTCTAACACTCATTTATTTATAATCAACTTCACATTTGGTACTTTTTCAGGAGTTTCATCATTAGACTCATTATGTGTTTTTACATGTCAAATAGAGGTTTTGATTGTGCTTCAATGAAACTTACCACTATAAGTAAAATAGAACACAAAAGTTCATGGCTGATATTGCTACATATGTGCTATAGATTGTGTTTTTCTGTGTGTGATGTGTGTAAGTATATACACACGTACACTATATATATATATATAAATATCCATGTTCTTTTTAGTATTCTTATATGAGTAAAAAAGAAGTGAAGGTCACTTCTAATGTTTTCAGGAGGGAAAATATATTCAAAATAGTTTTGACTTGTCAATCTGCAATAATACTTAGAAACCGATACTGTAAAATGTATAACAATAAGAATTTTAAACTAGTGCTATCAAATTTTATGATTTGTATGGAAGTTTTAGTGTCATCATGTATTATACACATGGAAATTTAAATAGATTGGGAATATTGAACTGGTTTTGGCTTCTTGGTACAATTTAAACACACACACACACACACACACACACACANGTTTATCTAGATCCCCTTATCTCACCAAGCAGGGTATACACTTGCCAAAAGGGTAAATGGATGAAAACAAATTCATGTAACAATCAATATAACTGAGCTACCATTCCCTAAGACCCTCACATGCTAGTGTCGACATTTTAATATTATCCAAGAAACTTCTCCCTTCATGTTCTGAGGTCTTCATTTGTTACTTGTTTCTTTTATTTTGGACCTCTTTCTCCTTTCTTTCCTACACACATATACTGTAGCAGGTATGCCATGTGAAGCTGAACCCCTGTTATAGATGGCAGTGGCTGTTTACCTGGAGTCTCCACATGTTCTTGAAAATAGCAGAAACAACAAATCTTGGATTAAGCAAAGAATACACATTTTACATAGCACATCACAATATCAGGATAACTTTTGTTACATTTATACTTTGACATAAATAAAAAAGATTAATAAGTGTTTATATTGTAGGCATACATGTCCTCAATATTAAAGCACAAAACCCTGATACTCTTGCACTATCTTTCTGTTGCTATACTACCCTAGGCCAAAGTTTGTTTAAATTCTCTTACATTATAATTCTTCAACCCCAAATATAATGAATCACCTGGATATAAAAGGAAATCATTGGAGCTATTCAAGTACAATACATTATTGATCACTTCAATGCTAGTTCACTTTCATTCTCTTTAAAATAACCGCAGGAACATCACAAATGCCACATTTAATTTGACTACTTCTTGTTTCTGTGGTGAAGACCTGTCTTCTATAGTATGTCAAAATTTAAGCTGGGTGTATGTTTCAAAGAATCCCTTTAGCATAAGGTCATGGAGGCAAACACCAATTACATGAAAATCGAATATGTTCATGTATAATAAATACTACTGGATTTAAAAAAGTACATGAAATTCTAAAAACATATCTGGGTTTTATTTAAAAGCGTTACCAATTTTCAGTGTAAAAATGTCTGAACCATAGGTAAACATTGTTACTCTGGGTTAGAGATATGCTGATGAAATATGAGAAGAAAGCACAGTCTAAAATGAAACTATGTTGTTAATGAAACAAATTAGTGAAGAAAGTAAGAAATTTGAATATTTAAAAAAATGCTACAGAACTAATCAAATATAATACAATGACCCAATGATTATAATGAACTGGACAGAGACCAATAATTAGATTTACATGCTTTTCTTATACCCACACATTCCTCCAACTCTATTAAATTTGAAAAATGGTTGTCAGATAACAGATAGGACATTTAAATATAGGCACAATATACCTACAATCTCTAACACTCATTTATTTATAATCAACTTCACATTTGGTACTTTTCAGGAGTTTCATCATTAGACTCATTATGTGTTTTACATGTCAAATAGAGGTTTTGATTGTGCTTCAATGAAACTTACCACTATAAGTAAAATAGAACACAAAAGTTCATGGCTGATATTGCTACATATGTGCTATAGATTGTGTTTTCTGTGTGTGATGTGTGTAAGTATATACACACGTACACTATATATATATATATAAATATCCATGTTCTTTTAGTATTCTTATATGAGTAAAAAAGAAGTGAAGGTCACTTCTAATGTTTTCAGGAGGGAAAATATATTCAAAATAGTTTTGACTTGTCAATCTGCAATAATACTTAGAAACCGATACTGTAAAATGTATAACAATAAGAATTTTAAACTAGTGCTATCAAATTTTATGATTTGTATGGAAGTTTTAGTGTCATCATGTATTATACACATGGAAATTTAAATAGATTGGGAATATTGAACTGGTTTTGGCTTCTTGGTACAATTTAAACACACACACACACACACACACACACACACACACACACACACACACAGACAAACATTTTTCAAAGTCACAAGTTGTTTTTAGTGCCAGTAGTGATGCTAATTAGAGTAGAAAAGTAGAAACTTCAGTTTTGAAAGTGAGATCTAAAGCTATCTGAGAATCTAATGGTTCAACTGAAAACTTGGTACTTTTGAAATGAATTACATTATTAGACTTTGTTAAAGGCAGAAAAAGAGTGAAGCATTAGTTCAAGAGGCACAATAAAGCAACAAAAGACAACTTTGTATTATAGCTGGTGGACTGATGATTACTTATAAATGTTTCAAGTATCAGATACAGATATTACTGAATGTAACATTTACTGAAACTCAACTTCTTGGCATTCTCATAAATATGTGTCTGATTTTTCTTTAGAAGATAGTATAAATATACCTAGATTTTCGTACTATGAGGGCTAAGTAGAAGATAACAGTTAAAATTCCTTTATTGTTTTAATGTTTTTCAAGACAGAAGAAGCCAAAATAAATTAATTGTTTTGTAGATGTACTTCTTACATTGTAATCGATTTTAACCTAGTTTTAGAAGGGATATAAAATTGGAGATATTAAATTATACACACACTGTTTATTCAAACTTTCATATTAGATTTACAAATCAATTTGGAATGTGCTGACAGCATAAACTGCTCCAGAAAAAGTTCTGTGCTCTCCTTAGGGCATGCATTTTTGTTTCTATTCTGTTATGCTATTTTCTGTTGAGGAAAAGGAATCCAGTGATTCCTCTTTATATTTGCCCTGAATAAATATCCAAACTACTAAAAAATCAGGTGACATGGATGAACCTATGTAATTGAGGTTTACTGTATTTATTAATATAACTTACAAAAATAATAATATGTATATGTTTATACTGGCACTCAGAATTATCAATGTGCTGCGTGATCAGAAAGATTTAGGGGTGAATTCCTACTCATCTAAATACGCTTAGGGGAGGATTTGAGCACTGAGAAGAATCAGGAGTAAGTTATAAGTATTTATTTTTAAACAAGTTGTATAAATTTTTGCAAGCATTTTCCAATTCCTTCGATAGTGACTTGCAATTCCTTCAGTGGGTATATCCTCACTTGGAGTTGACAAGCTCTGCTCACTGACTGGCCAGGACAGATGTGTTCCTAGTTTCTGCAGACAAATTTGCACTTTCTGTTGTCACTGACTGGCTAGGACAGATGTGTTCCCAGTTTCTGCAGACAAATTTGCACTTTCTGTTAACATGTTCACCAAAGAAAGAAGTCAACTGAAAATGTTAAGTTCTATATCGTTCTACTTCAAGAAATGAATAGTAAGAACAAATAATAATTTGCTTAAGTTAAATTGATGTAGCACAATGGTAGTAATGACCAACAGGTTACTAATCCTCACTTCTGATTTTTAATTGATTTACTTTGCTGGAATTTTAATGGTAATCATGAGAAATTTAATAAAACATACTAGAAATGTTGCAATGACATAGGCAAACATGTGAAGATTTATATCTATTGACGTGTATGGTACTCAGTGTTCCAGATATTGTGGGAAAAAGTGCAACAGTGAAACAGCCAAAGAACTAACATAAGTAACTCCATTTTTGTTTAAGGGGCCTCCTACAAGTAGACAAGGATAATTTTAGAGAACTGAGATAATTTGCAAAACAATCATTTAGTTTTGAAACTAACTCTGTGAATAAAAGAGAAGTATGTAAACAACTGACTATGTTTTGTTAAAAACTTATAGGAGCACTGTGACCTGACCAAAGGCGAAGAAGTTCCAAACCTCGTTGGACCCTTCCTGGCATCCAGATGTCTGCGGTCATCAGTTACCTCTTGATCCCAACCTCCTCATCTTCCCCCTAAAAAGAGCCTGAAATCTGTGCTTACTTAAGATGGTTCTTTAGGACTTTAGTCTACCATCTTATTGGTTTGCCGGCTATCCAAAATAAAGTTGCATCCCTTGCTCTAACTTCTTGTCTCTCAATTTATTGATTGTTGTGTGGCAAGCAGAATGAGTGGATACACAACCTCAAGACACCTATTTTGTTCTCTCAGAACACTTCTGATCCCTATTAACTTTTTTAATGCTTTGATTCCCTCCCTCAGCACAAGGCATCAGCTGATTTCATTTGTCAGTTCTTACAACTAGACTTGATCTCTAAGTGTTAGTGTACTCTGAGTCTCAGTCCTAAACTTTCTTTCTCTTCTTCTCCATTTTTACTCTCTTCGTAGATTATCTCCTCTACTGTTTTTGTTTAAATATAGCCTTTATGCTGATGACTCTCAAATTAACACCCAGCTTTCATCACTCCTATGAAATTCCAACTGCCTACTAGGATGTTTGAAAAACATCTTAAATTTTACTGACCAAAATAAAATCTTGATATTTAATCTCAACATCAAACACATTTTTCCTCCAGTCTTCCCTTTCTTGGTAAATATCATCACTATTCTTGCTCTTTGAAGTTATGTAAATATAATCTATCATTTTACCTTGTTTTTATGACATCAATAACCTAAATAACATCTAGGCTTTCATCCATGTGCATTGTCAAATAAAAACAAATAGGGACTTAGGAAAGGAGACATTTTCTTCAAAAAAATTATTACATGATGAGGGAAAGAGGAGAGGACAATTTCAAACAGGAAGTTCACTCTGATTATGAGCTCTGCAAGCATCTGAAGGGTTAGGCAAAAGAAGTTTCTCTTTTATGGGGAGGAGTAAATAAGGCTAGGAAGAACAGTGTGTGGAGAAGTCGGAGGAAAGAGTGGCATAAGAGTAGGATAGTAAGTCAGAGAATGTTTTACTCTGAAGCCAGCCAATTTTCAGGAAGGGTTGCATATTGTATGTTGGCTCAGGTTGAAGGTGGGTCAAGGTTTAAAGGTCCAGTGAAGGAAAAATATCAAAACAAAACAAAGTTTGGTTAGTAAGTATTTTGAACTGATTGATCAGTAAGGACAAGCGATTTAGTTAATTATTTAAGGGGCAAGGAAAGGGAATTTAGAGGGCATGTGTCTGGCCTTTCCACAGGTAAATAAGGATACTTCCTGTTAGTCTTATCAAATTTTTATGGGAAAGGGCATTTCATTGTAATAAGCCATTACCCAGAACACTAAAAGGTGGGAGAATTTCTTAAACATTTCTGTTTTGTAGGAACAGAGGACTCAGCTAAAATTCAACATGTGACTATTGTCCTACATCTATTCTTTGTTGATTAAACAGAATTATCTATTACAGATTATTTATGTCATGATTAAAAGCTTTTCATTTTTTAAAGATTTTGTTTACAATGAAATCCTAATTTCTTCCCGGTATTTTTCAGATTTTCTCTGATTAGGAATCTGTTTTTCTGAATTCATTTTATAATTGAACTCTCATGTTCATTACACTATAAGCCCCTGGTCTTGTGTGTTCCTCAAAATATCTAGGTGATTTCCCAGTATTGGAATATTAGTGCTGTGAAAGCAGGGACCTATCCTCAGAGAAGAAATCTGCCTGACACAGAAACAATAATATTTAAGTAAATTTCTCAACTTCTACTTTTCTTGATGCATTTTGACAGATACTCAATTTTGAATTTGGTTCACTCACTGTTTATAGAAGAATAACAAAGCCAGTTTTTTTTTATGTGTGAATTAAGTGACTTCTATACCCTAGATTTATTATTCCTATGAGTATCTTTAATTTTCTATTACTTTAAAAATGAGTTACAAACTATATTACTCTATGCATGATCATAATAATGCCTCTAATTTTTATGTTGTGTCTGTTAAGGATTTTTTGCCTCTTAATAATTCCAAAAGGCATATTTGCACTGCCCTTTGTCTATGCTCTCTCCCACTCGTGTTGTGGCAATGCTCACAATACAACAGTTTTCATCAGAGATTATCCTCCTCTTCACTTTCAGGGGTCGAAACATAATATGTCATTTCCAGTCTGCAGTGTTTTGACTGAATTCTGAATGCTACCAGAAAAAGGAAGATTTCTCTTTTCTCAGCTTCCTAAAAATGTCGGAGTCTTAAATAGTCAAAAGCAATTCTGCCATAAACAAGTCTGCTGACTTTGAATGGATATACAATGTGGAGACAATAATTAATGTTGGAATAACAATTCTTTCTTTCTGGTACATAACTGCATATAATAGCATAATTCCAAATGTCTTATCATTTAGAACTTCTGGATTATTGATGGTACATAAATGTGGAATAAAATAAGAAATATTGCATGGTAAAATTATCTGGGACTGGTATATAAAGGGTTATCTACCTAAAGGTTGTTATCTTAAGAGCGTAACTAAGAGTAAACTATTTAGCACCCCAAGAGGTTTGTCATACTCAGGTTTGATTTGACCCAGTGTTGATGAAATAGGCCCAATCAAGTGGATGAATTTCAGCTGTAAGAGAACATAAAGTGAGGACAGGTACCACGGCTCACATTTGTAATCTCGGCACTTTAGGAGGCGAGGGTGGGAGGATCACTTGAGAACAGGAGTTCAAGACCAGCCAGGGCAACATGGCAAAACCCATCTCTACAAAAAATATTGAAATTAGCTGGTTCAGGTGGCCTGTGCCTATGGTCCCAGATAATTGAGGGTCTGAAGTGGGAGAATCACTCGAGCCTAGAGGTGCAGGCTGCAGTAAGCCATGATTGCACCACTGCACTCCAGCCTGTAAGACAGAGCAAAATCTTACTTAAAAAAAAAAAAAAAAAAAAAAAAAAAAAAAGAATGTAAAGTGGACAACGTTAAAATGAGGCAAGAAAGGACATACTACAAGGCTACAGTAACCAAAACAGCATGGTACTGGTACCAAAACAGAGCTATAGACCAATGGAACAGAACAGAGTCCTCAGAAATAATACCACACATCTACAGCCATCTGATCTTTGACAAACCTGAGAGAAACAAGAAATGGGAAAGGATTCCCTATTTAATAAATGGTGCTGGGAAAATTGGCTAGCCATAAGTAGAAAGCTGAAACTGGATCCT
>NW_016805019.1:1059297-1063665 GCF_001698545.2 Rhinopithecus bieti
TAATTAAAAAAAAAAAAAAAAAAAGAAAGGACATCATGGCAATAGGAAGTTAGGGCTCTTGAGCAGAATGGTAGTTGGCACTTAGTTGTGTGGAGAAGACCATCCAGTATTCAAAGTCAAGGTTGGGAAGAATAGTGTGGATACCAGAGGTACAGCCAAATGGTCAACATTTCAGCCATCAAGCAAGTGGATAATTGTGGATCTAAACAGGAATCTCGATCAAACTTGCAGAGACTGAAGGAAAGGAGCATGAGTTTCACAAAACAACTCTACAAAGAGCTGCAAGTTGCAGCCTCTAGATAGATTTCTGACTTGGCCAGGGCTAGTGTAGAAACCAAGTGAGATTAATGTCACATTAAAGAGACCCAACGCCTGCAGCCAATTCAGGCTATAAAAATCTTACTTGATTCAACGGTCACATAACTCTGGAAAGCATCCTTATCAAGCTTGAGCAAATTGTAATTCTTAATTTATATTTTTAATTCACATTTAATGCTGCAATTGAAGTTTATATAAATAAATTCTATATATGTGTACATGAGATTCCTGCTTGTGATAATTAATACATTTCTTTACATTTTGTTATTTACTTAATCATTTTGCACACTTTTTCACCATGATAATGGTGAAATTCACCTTCAGTTTTCATGTTTATTTCCATTATGTCTCGTTAAGAATAAAGTTGAGTTTATAATTACTGATTGTAAATTTTATCCTGCGGTCTGAACTCTGCCTGTGGACGTGTTTCCTTCAGCTAGTAAAGTATTGACAGTTTTAAGATAATGTCCTTAGGCAGGTCATGCACTCTTTAGTGTTCCAGGGTCCCCAACCATTCCCTTTTGTGTTAAATCAGCTGCTTCATGCATTTATAAAGCCTGCCTACCCTCAAATGTCATTCAAATTTTAAACCTTGCCTTTATAAACATGAATTGATATGAAAGTTATGCACTACGAAGAAAAATGATTGTTGTGTATTTACTTCAGAAAATCAATTTTATATAGCACCAAATGAAATATCTGACAAATTGCATGTCTTAAATAAAGTTGCAGTTAGTTTTTGAATTAAGTAGGAAGAAATTCTATACCTAAATAAAACTTGGTGAGATAAATGTTTGTCTCTACTCTATAGCCATATTGGTTAAATTTTCTTTCCCTGTCTGCTTTTGTGTGATCAAAGTAACTCATATTCATTTAGTAAATTTTGAATGTATAGAATAAAATGGAGATGTAGAAAAAGTCACCCTTAATAACATCATATAGAGTAACTAACACTACAATCATTGCTTATTTCTTGCATACTTTATACAACCTTTGAAATTGAGTTTATAAAATACTATATATGCATATATATACTTATATATTTTCATTGAAAATTTGAAAATGGCAACAAATGGAAAACATGATATTTTATTTAGAATTGATATTTTTCAAAAATATGGAGAGGGGTCAATTGTGAATATTATAGATAGAGAGATTATGTAGAAATGTTTAAAAACAGCTGTTATCCATATAAAATACCTTAACTTGTAATTCAAAGTTTAAGACATTGATATTATTTATATGTAATTATATATATACAGCAAGAGAAATAAATATACAACCATATAAATAATATTCATATATGAATTGCTTTCTTAATTATCTAGAGTAGATGGATTTTAGTAGGTAAGTCCAGTGACTATATTAGAAAATCATTTTTGCATATTTATTGTTCTTTTTAAATTATGGCATCATGGGGACAGGTTAAAATTTAACTATTTAAATTCAATAGTTTAACATTCTATGACATTGATCACATGAAGGTACACAGATCTAAGTTCAAAGAAATAAGGGTAGACCTGGAACCAGATGTCAGTTCACTTTTGAACTATATTTTTCACTACCAAAACTTTATGTGTTTTATATTACATATTTAAAATAGGTTTATTTTCTAGAAAATGTTTGGCATTTAAATTTTGAGGGTTTGCGATATCAACAATAAAATAAGGTTTGCATAGCCATGCAGTATGCCATATCTTTCGTTGGCAGCTATGTGCACTATAGGCAGAAATTCCTAAAGAGATCTTGTCAAGACAACTAAAATCTATAATAATGATAAAACCACAAATAATTTTCTGATCTGGAATAGTAATATAGAGTAATGCTTCGATGGGGCACACAAAGAAACAGTAGAACTGTTGCTTATACTTTATTTCCCCATAAGAATAAGAGAGGAATTAGGTTTCACCAACATTTCATTCACAGATAGAAATATGCCCTTATATATAGCTCATTGTCAGATGATCATGTTTGAACAGTGGCTTTTGCTTCTGGTGACCCAGCTGTGAACAGGGCACAATTATTATTGTCCATGGCTTACCTCTCTCGTCTGTTTTCAGAAGATTGTGACATGTCATGGTTTATTTTTGCCAAAGTTAGTGGATTTATTAATTGTTTTGTCTTTGTTACTTGTCTTTTAAAAACAGACAAGTAGATTAAGTATTTCTGAACATGAACTGTGAATTGAAAATGAAACTAGTAATGAAACTATGCAACCAATCACAACGATAGAGCTATCATTTTCAATTCTCTTCAATAACCAGAATATCAAAAAAAAGATCAATCTGTTCACACGTATAAAGAAGTTGGTCAAAGATTTTAATACTATATAGAATCTATATTTGTACTTTGTTACGAATCAATCTCATTTTGAGACATATTTTCCCTAAGAAGTTTGTGAATTATACTGGCACATTCATTAAAATGTACTCATACAAATGTTGGTAACATGTGCTTACAATTCTGATTTATGAACAGATCATTTTGTATTTCCTATCTATGTAATGTCTGGAGCTACCTTTCTTGTGCTTCTGAATCTCCAGTGCCTGAAACAGTGTCTGGAAAGTAACAGAAACTCAGTGAATATTTATTAAGGAAATGAATAAGTGTTATACATAAGAACACAAATCATGAGTATTTTCCCTAACAATATAAATCTCAAGAGAAATGAGCATATATATATAAATATATATAAAATCATTACTGCACTGTCAATGTGAGATGCATATTCTACTAATGTGATGTAAAACTGACAAAATTAGCCTCACAGCTTGGAGAATTATGTCTAGATGTAATTAACCAGACATGCCATTTGAATGTATCCAATCTAACTATACTTGGGTTTCTATCCTGGTAGAATGCTTCTAGACTCCATAACTTAATTGTTGTGAAGGCAGGCCATTAGAGGAGCTGGAAAAGAGGAACATCGCCATAGAATTAGAATGACACACGATTAGTGAGAAGCTGAGATGATGAAAGCTTCCCCTTAGGGGAGATGGAATGAGAAGGTTTGGCCATAGTGTGGGGAAATGTTAAAAATAAGCAGAGCAGGTTTGATTTGATCCACTGAGGAAAAAAGGGGACCTCAAGTGCCCACTCCAGCCAGACATTGTTCTAGACACTCAGTACCCTCTCCATATGAGAGCCACATTTTCCTTGATCAATAAGAACAAGACAGAAATTCTGCTCTTGAGACTGATTTAATTAAATTCCTTGTACATCACTCTAATTTTCCAAAGCAATTTTCCACCTCTACTTTTATTTCTAGTTTCCATTTTTCCTGTAATGCTAACAGAAACTTTCTTTATAGAAAACTTGTTGATTGTACCCACTGACCTTTTCCTTTTATTGTTTTCAACAGCAGTATAATATATTATGTTCATTTGTTTCTAAAAAGAGCATGTCTTGGTATTATAAGCATATCATATTCATTTGTAACCTACAAAATGAGAGACTGTTTCATTTCTTAGGAATTTTATTCGTAGCTTCACATTTTAAGTCAAATTCAATTTTACTTTATAAAGGCACTCAAGTTTCAAAAGCTTAGCAAATCAAGAATAACATTAGGATACCACACACTGCATTCCTATAGAAAATCTAATGCCTGGAGCCAGTTTTTCCCTCCTTGAAAAACACTCATTAAAGTTGACAAATTTATAGTTCCAAAGAATGAAGTAAAATGTTGTGTGGTATATGTCAACCAATTAAAAGTGAACTGTAAGCTCATTTATTCATAAACAATACTTTGTGTCATCCTAGCTGCTAATGTCATGTTGGATAAAAGAAGCATGGTTGGCCAGGCGCAGTGGCTCACGCCTGTAACCCCAGCACTTTGGGAGGCATAGGCGGGTGGATCACAAGGTCAGGATTCCGAGAGCAGCCTGGCCAACATGGTGAAACCATGTCTCTACTGAAAACACAAAAAAAAGAAAGAGAGAGAGAGAGAGAAAAGAAAGAAAGAAAGAAAGAAAGAAAGAAAGAAAGAAAGAAAGAAAGAAAGAAAGAAAGAAAGAAAGAAAGAAAGAAAGAAAGAGGAGGGAGGGAGGGAGG
>NW_016805019.1:1064349-1097672 GCF_001698545.2 Rhinopithecus bieti
GGAAGGAAGGAAGGAAGGAAGGAAGGAAGGAAGGAAGGAAGGAAGGAAGGAAGGAAGGAAGAGAGAGAGAAAGAAAGAAAGAAGGAAAGAAAATGAGTGGGGCGTGGTGGTGGGCGCCTGTAGTCTCAGGTACTCGGGAGGTTGAGGCAGGAGAATAGCTTGAACCCGGGAGGCAGAAGTTGCAGTGAGCTGAGATCGCGCCACTGCACTCTAGCCTGGGCAACAGGGCAAGACTCTGCCTAAAAAAAAAAAAAAAAAAAAAAAAAAAAGAGAGAGAGAGAAGCATGGTTTCTGTACTCAATCTGTCTGTCAGGAGAGGAGAGGTAGATGATAAATAAGCAGGTATAGTACATTATTATTTACAAACGAGGCACCAAGACTTTTCTCAGGCGAGGACAATTGTTTTCCTCCGTTAAGAATTGAGCTTACATGAATCCACTTCAACAAATATGAGTGTCTTGATATATGTGAAGCTCCAGGAAAGACATGAAGATTTAAAGAAAAAAACTGATGAACACTGACCCTAAGGAGGTTGCTGAACAGTGCATACCTATTTAAAACAGTTATCTGAGCTCTGTGATTTGCCATAAAACGTCAAATTTAGCTTTTAACTTACTGTGCATTCTAGTAAGAACTGAATTTTTATCTTTTTAAGGTAAGTTACCCAGATAAAAAAAACGATTTTCTTTTCAAATAGAAGGAATTTTATTTAGAATTGATTTTTTTTAAGAAAAGTGTTTTCTTATGTTGCTATCAAGGAAATAATATTACTATAAATTCAGTAATTCTTAAAATAAATGTGTGTTTATTATTCAGAGGATAATTGCTATATACTTGAAGTATATCTATATATAAGACACATTTAGCTACACTATGGCACTGTCATGCACTGTCATGCGTGTATGGTTATAATGACACATTGTTTAAAAAGCCTGTTGCCTAAACTGGAAGACATTACCATGTATGAATTATCTAGTGGTGCTGGAAAAATTCATAGAGTTAAATTTGTATAAAACTTTAAATTTGCAAAAGATTTGTGTGTATGTGTAATACACACTTGCATTTACATATGACATATGCATATGTGTGTATATATTTATATATATTTGTGTGTGTGTGTATTTGTGTGTGTATATATATATCTTTATTTTATGTAAAGATAGGTTCTTGCTTTCTCACCCAGGCTAGAGTGCAGTGATGTGATCCTAGTTCACTGTAGTCTTGAACTCCTAGACTCAAGTGATCCTCTCACTTCAGCCTCCTGAGAAGCTGTGCCTACAGGAATGCCTCACCATGTCCAGCTAATATTTTTATTTTTTATAGAGACAGAGTCTCACTATATTGCCCTGACTGGTCTCAAAATCATGGCCTCAAGTGATGGTGTCCCAACTTAGCCTTCACAATTGTTGGGATCACAGGCGTGAGCCACTGTACCTGGTCTTACATTTCTATTTTATATGAGACTGTATATGTGAAAATATCTTAATTTTAAAGCTTAATTTTAACACTGTGACACCAGTAAAATGTATTTCATTTTACTGATGTAGAAATCAAGACTTAGAATATTTTGGAAACTTCCAAATATCACATATCTGTGAGAGGCAGAGCAGACTGACTCTGATGTTATTTGTTAACCATGATTTAAATTATTAAGTTACGACTTTCTTATGCTGAATTTATACTCATATATCTTGAAAACATCTTTAAACATCAATTATTTATATTTCTAAATAATGTTTTTACATTCATATTCATAATGCTGACAACCTCACATTTACTGGCTTTATGTATTTGCGGATTGAGGAAGGTGGACAGCTAGTTTTTGAATTGAGCAAAAGAAGAAATTAACACATTTATCTTTGGATATATGTACTTTTTATTTTATGATGACAGATGAAACCATAACTGGGAACTAAGAGGTGGTCTATGCTTTTGCAGCCTACCTTCAAGCCATGAGATTCTGTTCACTGACTTGATACTGTGATTTATACTGGTAATGTTGAAATGGCAAGTTTTAAATTTTAGTTTGAGGAGTTTAGTTGTCATTGGCCTAAAACAGATATTGTTCCTGAATCATAGTGCATTTTTTTTAACAGAGACTCTAGTCACTTCTGGACTGGATGGAAGATACATGGATAATCACTGTGAATTTAATGTATCCCCATTCATCCTGAATTTCAAATGAACCTTTAACCACATAGTTTGTTGTGTCATCATCTCTTCAACTTCACAATAACCCTTAAGTTATGACTTTATTGTTTAATAGATTTAACAGATTGTAAAATGAAAAGATTATCTGGAACAATTAGACACCATCCAGCAGCCTGAGAGCAAACAATGTCTTCCTGACAGAAAAAAGAACAGAAATAACAAGTGGATTTCTAATGGAAATATGTTCTAAAGGAACATATTTCTAAAAGTCTGATTGATTTCATGTTTGAGTACTCCCACCTGTCAGGAACTGAGAAGATCCTAGAAAGGACTGACTCACTCAGAGAAATTAATGGTAAAACCAACAGAGTGAAATAACAGAGAAAAATTCCAATTTAATAGTTTGGAAAATTACAGTTATTTTGTAAAATGTATTTGTAATTAAAAGCCTAATAGGTTAAAACAAAACAGAACAGCACATGTTCCTCTGTGGGCATGCTGCTCATAGATTGTTTGTGTGTTTGGAGTAAAATGTTGGAAATAAGCCTTGCTTTGGTTTCCAGAAAAAAAAAAAAATCTGCAGGTAGAGGCAAATGGTGTTCTTTTGTGGAGTATTTGTGAATCTAAGCCAGACCTTGTTTTTTGCTCCAACCTTACTTCCATCTGCTCACGACACTGTCATCTTCCCATACACAGTGCTCTGTTTTTCCAACAGGAAAGCCTTCTCTGATACAACACTGTAAATTCCTTCCTGATCTGGAAGGCCCACTCCATATGCACATGCTCTATGAGGATATTTCTGGTGTATCACATTAAGGATAATGACTTTATCACTATGGGAGAGCTTCTTTTTATATAAGTAACTCTCACTTTATCAAGGTGAAATATTTTAATTTAAAATGCACACTTATTTTCGAGTTCCAAAGGATATCACTGCTTCTTCGTTATAACACTAAAGAGAATCAAATGAATACATTAACAGTTAAATGTGATGAAATAAAAGACCACCACTGACTACAGAATATTATTTGGGCATGTTGTTTTGACTATTTTTCATTAGAATTTTGTTATAATTAATATTCACTAATTTGTTTTCTTGTGCCAGATCCTGAAAAATATTTTCACAAAATACCCATCTGATACGCTCATCATGAAAATGAACAAATAGAGGCTAAGGCAAAATCCTTTTCTTATAGTGTGGTTAGTCTGATAATCCCAAATTGACAGTGATGTTGAGCAGCTAGAACTCTCATAAATTGCTGATGGGTGTATAAAATGGCATAATCACTTGTAAAATAGTTTAGTTTTACCTACTAAGTAAGAATATATTCATACCTTCTGAACCAGAAATACTATACCTAGATGTAAACTCAAGTGGTATGAATTCCCATATCCAACAAGGGATGTATGTTTACTATTAAAATTAGTGCTATGAGAAGATAAGCTGAACAGGCTCTGTGTTCCAGTCTGGCTTCAGCTTTTTTGAACGTTTATTTGTAAGATCCCTTTCTGAGAGAGTTAGTGGATAAAATCACAGTGACGCCTCAAAATTGTGGGCTCAGTGTGGTTGGAGCATGTAGCATGGGGCTTATATATTTATTTAAGGAATAAAAGTTTGCAAATATTGGAAAACCTAAATCAGATCAAGATCTTTAAAAGACAAGCAAGCAGAGTATGTCATCTAATATCTTTTCCAAAGTTATGTGATTACGCATCTATCTGAGCTTGCATGGGATTAACCAATACTTGATTAAGAGAAATGTCTTGAATAATCAGTGATAAAATTTTTTGCCTTAATAAAATTATTTACTAAAACTAACTTTCTGTAGTCCAGTATAATAGAGTCCACCCTCACATTAAGTTTCACAATGAAAACTCATTTTTGAGAATGTAATTTTTTGAATAATGACTTAACACTGTGGGTAACATAACAAAAATTTTATTTCAATGAGGCTTTGCTAATTTGTTCAATGTATATTTTGTTTTACCTGGCTATTTATTGAGCTGCAACAAAAAAATGGGAATGTACTCAATCTTTCCCTCTCTTTTCCTTCCTAAGAGTCCATGTATGCTGAAAATGTATTATTTATAAAATTTATGACAGTGTCTCTTGATCCACAGGTGAGATATATACTTGAAGTACTTCATTTATTTAAGTGAATTAATTAAATAAATCTGCACAGTATATCCTTTGATCTGATAAACCCAATATGAGTAATATTTCATGACTCTAGATGAGAATGCTAAGATACAGTCCCCCTCTCTTCCTCTGGAGAGTGTTTTATGTTACTTTTAAAGCCTAGAAACATTGTATTCATTTTTCCTCCATGATCTGAGGACAGATATGACTGATAAGGAAGATAGAACCAAGATAGTCATGCACACATGTGCACACACATACACACAGATACACACACCTCAACTATAGAGTCTTTACAATGTGAATCTATTGACATTTTCAAAATGTGGGCAAATAATTTCCTTGTATATTTTACTAGTTTGATTTCACTTGTAAAATGATTTTCAATCAAAAGATATAACTGATAACACTTTGAGTGCCAATAATGGGGTTTCACAAGTAATTGACTCTAAAATATTGAATTTCCTGAATTCTGTTAGAATATAACAGGTGAGAAATGTAGAATATTTATTTCGTTACCAATAAATGGTTAAATGATTTCTGTTTTTACTGTGGACATTAGATCATGTGCCTACCAATGCTCCAACATTAGGGGAAGTGAGTCAAAAAGCTAGAATGCTGAAATCTCTACTATTAAAGAGACAAACTTATGTAGTCAGACAAAGATAGAAATAAAAGGCATCCAAATTGGAAAAGAACAAGTCAAAGTGTCCCTGTTTGCTGATGATATGATCCTATATCTAGAAAAACCTAGACTCCACCAAAAATTTCTTAGAGTTGATAAATCAATTGAGTAAAGTTGCAGGATGCAAAATCAACATACAAAATCAGTAGTTTTCAGTACACCAATAATGGTCTAGCTGAGAGAGAAATCAAGAAGGCAATCCCATTTACAATAGCTAACAATAAAATAAAATAAATAAATAGGAATACATTTAATTAAGGAGGTGAAAGATCCCTACAAGGAAAACCACAAAACACCGATGAAACAAATTGAAGATGAAACAAACCAAAGGAAAGATATCCCATGCTCATGGACTTGAAGAAGTAAGATAGTTGAAATGACCATATTGCCCAAATCAATCTACAGATTCAATGCAATCTCTATCAAAATAATTATGTCATTTTTCACAGAATTAGTAAAACAATTCTAAAATTCATATGGTACCAAAAAAAGCCTGAATAGCCAAAAGATTCATGAGCAAAGGAACAATGCTGGAGGCACCACATTACCTGACTTCAAATTATATTGCAAGGCTATTGTAACCAAACAGTACAATACTGGTATAAGATCAGACACGTAAATTAATGGAACAGAATAGAGAATGCAGAAATAAACCACTTATTTACAACCAACTGACTTTTTACAATGCTGAGAAGAACATGCATTGGGGAAAAACACTCTCTTCAAGAAATGATGCTGGGAAAATTGAATAGTCATGTGCAGAAGAATAAAACTGAATCCCTATCTTTTACCATATACAAAAAAATTACCTCAAGATGGATTAAGTACTTACATGTAAGACCTAAAACTATAAACATTTTTGAAGAAAACCTAGGGAAGACTCTTCTGGACATTGGTCTAGGCAAGGAATTTATGACTAAAGACCTCAAAAGCAAAAAAAAACTAAAACAAAAATAGACCAATGAAACTATATTAAACTAAAAAGCTTCTGCAAAGCAATACAATAAAATAACAGAGTGAAGGGACAAACTTTCAAATGAGAGAAAATATCTGCAAATCATTCATATGATAAAAGTATGCAAGAAGCTCCAACAGCTCAAAAAGAAAAAACAAAACAAAACAAAAGAAAACAAAACAAACCTCTCTCATTAAAAAGAGAGCAAACAACATGAATAAATGTTTTTAAAAAGAAGACATAGAAATGGCCAGTAGGTATGTGAAAAAATTCTCCACAGCACTAATCATCAGGGACATGCAAATCAAAGCTACAATGAGATATCATTTTACCCCAGTTACAATAACTATCAATAAAAGACAAAAAAAAAAAAAAAAATGTTGTCAAGGATGCAGAGAAAAGGGAACTCTTACACACTGTTGGTGGTATGTATTTAATACAGCCTTTATGGAAAACATTATGGAGAGTTCTCAAAGAACTAAAAATGTAACTACTCTTTAATCTAATGTACTACTGGATATTAACCCAAAGAAAACGCAAGTAATATATCAAAAGTACACCTGCACTTATATGTTTATTGCAGCACGATAGCAAAGATATGGAATGAGCCTAAACATTCGTCAGGGTACGATTGGATTAAAAATACAGTGCATATACACAATGGATTGCTATTCAGTCATAAAAAATAATTAAAATATGTCTTTCTGAAGCAACATGAATGGAACTGGAGGTCATTATCTAAAATGAAACAAGCCAGGCACAGACAGCCAAATATCAAATGTCTTCATGCATAAGTGGGTGCTAATAAATGAGTTTACAGGGACATAGAGAGTGAAATGATAAATAATCAAGACTTGTGTGAGGGGGTAGAAGGAGGTCGGATTATGAGAAATTGGTTAATGAGTACAATTCACGTTATTTTGGTGATGGATACCCTAAAAGCTCAAACTTGACCACTATGCGATCCACGTATATAACAAAATTGCACAGGTATCCAACAAATTTGTACAAAAAAAAAAAGGCAAGATTTTATTGAAAGTGTCTTCGGAAAGAATAAAAAGAAACGTCTTATTCTATTTGTGTTGCTATAACAAAATACCACAGACTAAGTAATTTATAAACAATACAATTTTATTTTATCAAAGTTCTGGAGTCTGGGAAGTCTAGCATCAAAGTGTCGGCAGGTGTGATGTTTCATGAGGGCCCCTTATCTTCTTCCAAAATGGTACCTTGTTTCTGCGTCCTTCACAGGAGACAAATATTGTGTCCTTACATGGGACAAGGTGGAAACGCAAAAGTGCTGAAGGACAAAAAAGCCTAATGCTGCATAAAGCCTTTTTCATAAGGGCCTTACTGTCATTCACAAAGGACCAGATCCCATGATTTAATCACCTCCTGAACACCTCGCCTTTGAATACTGTTGCTTTGGAGATTAAGTTTCAGTGTGAATTGTGGAGGGGGCACAAACATTCAAACCATGACAGGAAAGAAAAAAAAAAGTGTTGACGAGACTTATTCTGCTTTTGGTCTACAATCCAAATTTATTAAGAGTCTGATAATTTGGACACTTGAATTGTCAGACAAGCTTAATTCCCTATGGTGGGCTGGTGACAAAATTAACTGGGAAGTGGGAGACTTAGTAGGAGAAAGTACAGGGGACTAAGAAATATATTACTCTACTGATATCACCCAAGATCATTATCCTAAGATAATGTAGTTTGATAAAGTAGGTAACTGTTCACATTGTAGAAAGGCAACCAAAATATGGAAATAGGGCAAGGATATAAATATCCCTGTTTTTACCAATCTAATCATTATTTCAAATTGTTCTGGGGCAGACTAGTTTGAAAAGATTCAGGTGAATGTACAGCACATAGAAGATCAATACCATTAACCAAGAGGGAAAAGCTTGCAATGCTAGTTCTAGGCTCACAGACTAGGATTAAAAATAATCTCTGGTTTTGATTACTAGACTGTGGAATTGGCTGGATATAAATAGGGCTAGAGCCAGCTGCAATTTTAAATAAGATATATTTATTTAAAAACATAAACCTGCTCACTGACAACTTATGATTGCTCCTAAATTTGCACTAACAGAAAGTGGGATGATAGAAAAATATGGCCCCATTAGGATGACCTCTCCAATGTTGATTTGGGGCATTCCTATGAAATCAAATTGACAAAAGTTTTTCTCAGTGTTGAAAGATAGGTACCATTAAGACAATGAATAAAGAAGTTCCTCACCAAAATTAGAAGCAATGCTACCAAATTGGTCATTCAAGGAATTCTATTCGATTTCTTAAGCAGGAATTGCTTGAGACTTTTTACCGGGAGGAGATGATGTGTGATGTGCATCAGTCATTACTGTGTGTTGTTTCCTATTTTTCTCATGATGGAAGGACAAACTTTATTCAATAGTATTAAAGTATATTAGAATTGAGTAACTTATTTATCCCATTTGATAGGGTATCAAGAGTTCAATGCAGAACTAATGGAACTGCCATCAACCAGAAATGCTGGACTCAGATCTCAGTGCAATAAATTTATGTCTGGGAGGTAGCCAAGATGTTTCAAGGGGAAGGGTTATTACATATGTTTAAGAAGCAGGATACAGATGGAAATTAGGCAGAGATGTGAAGCATACTCGACACCTTTGCTTGCTCTCCCGGCATGCTTTATTCTTTCCCTATTCCTAACAACTCCTATTTTCATTGAAGGTATATTTGCTTTGAGAGAGGTTGGCCTGGCTTTTGGCTCCATAGTTTGAACAGATCATTTGCTTTACTATTCTAAGCATTGCTAAAACTTCCATAGACCTGGAGGAGCCTTTGAAAGCTTCTCTTTGCCTTACTGGAATTCTTTGCATTTTGGCTCTTTCATTTCTTGTAATCCTTTCAAATATAACCTAATGAAAGCCAGATACTCATGTAAATGTTACTTTTAGAACCATAGAAAATCATTTGGTGAGGGAGATCAGATTTATTGTTAAAACAAGAAGATGATATTTTATATACGTATTATGTCTACTGAACGACCACTTATGATCAAAAGGCAACCATAAAAAGCACTACTCTATTTTGATTAAATTATTTCCAAGCATCTTTCCTTAAGGGGAACTCCAAAACTAAATTAAATTCAGGGCACAAACCAATATTTAAACAACTTGACCCTTTAAAAATTCAAATAATGTATCTTACAAAAAACAATTCTCAGAGACATTGTTATATAAATAATTTCTTGTCACATTCTTTTCAGCACTGTCCTAGGATTTTATAAAAATGGCAATATAATATAAGATTTACATGATACATAAAATTAAAGTAGAAATATTTTGTAATATGCTCCCAGAAGGAGAATTTTTTTATTGTTAGTTATTGAGCTGACATTGGTTGAACTTAGTTTACAATAAAACATGGTGGTGGATATATTACCTGAACCTTGCAAAGTATTTGAGTATTAGGTGTGTTTTAAATTTTTTATTGAATGATAAAATATTTCTTTTTCTGATCTCCTATAAATCAGAATATGCCCTGTGATTTCTTGATGCTTTCTAGCCAGCCTTCTGTTTAATTGTCCAGTTTTACTTCAGGGATATATATCCAGTGATCTCTCCTGTGAATGATAATAGCACCAGTTAAAAGCATCCATGAGGCCCATTCTCATCTCTTTTAGCACCCCCCATGGTAATGATTAGAGCCTAGAGCCCACAGTGACTTCAAACGTCACTGTATGCTTGGATCCTCTCAGTAGGGCGCTGAAGACACACTGAGCATTTGGTCCTCCAGTTCCTGTTACAATTCCTCTGAATTTTAATTGGCAGAAGATGAAACACTATGTTTACCTAGATTATATTTAATTAGGTACTCTGTGATGTACTTGAAAGAAAACTGCCAAAATAAAAACTTCTGGGGAAAGACTGTTTTCTACTATTCACATACATGAGATCTGTGTAGGTAGTATGAAGATTGTTAACATAGTGAGCCTAGTTTTCTTTCTTTTTCACAGAAAGGACAGCAGATTAACATAAAAACATGCCCCATGAGAAGCCTGGTATGAATTCATACAGAGTGTGAAAGCAAGTGATTTTACGAAGTGAACAATGCCCACCATAGGAGACAGCTTCAAGCACAGTGGGCAGGCGTTGACTGGCTGCAACCATATCTTGCTCTTTTGTTCACTGGTCCTATCCCAACCGTATTGCCACAGATAATGTTCAGAATAGAGAAAAAGAACACAAGGAATCCTGGGGGAATTGATGATTGTGGAGCACATTCTCTTATTCTGATTTTTTTCTGGCTCGGGAAAGAGGTTAAGTTACCTGTCCAAGGTCACAAAGGGAGTAAATGGCAGACCGTAATTTGAACTCTGGCAGACTTTCTTCATGGTGCATTAATTATTATGCTCTATATATTATGTTATAATGCTTCTCATTGAAATTTCATCACATATGAAAATCTTTTAGTATAGCAATAGCAAAGTATAGATGAAAATAGTTTTCCTGTCAAGGAAAAAGATCCTTAATAAGGTACTATTGTTCACTTGGTGTTTGCATTTTGCTATTGGATGAACATTGCAACGGTGAGGAAGAAGTAATTATTTACCTATAGGAAGGGTATCAAAGTTCATAGTTTTGCTGTGTGGACCAAAACTGCATTTTCTGACTTTTATAGGTAAAAATCTCATGATTTGCATTTCAATTATCTGATTTTTACATGTAATCTTCTAAAACTCAAACATCAAAAGTTAGTTTCTGTTGCAAATGGTGATGGCTTTCTAAATTAAAATTCTATTTTGTTATCAAATGTTTCTTTGAACTTGAGATTATTACGTCGAGTTTTTGTGTCCCTTAAAATCATAATAATTAGTGATAAAGTCATGGTTTGAAGTCTGTAGTATGAATTTCAGAAGTTCAAAAAGATTCAAAAAATAAAGAATACTAAAATTTGGAATACCAAATAGTTTTATTATCATGTCACTGCAGACAATGAACTACAAAAAGCTTCACCCACCTTGTGTAATTAATAAAATAATACAACTGTTGAAGACACAATGTGGTCACCAGACAGTGCTGCCTGCATTTTCCAGAGGAGTCAAACAATTGCACGTGGAATTTGATCATGGAAAGTTCTCTCGATTTAAAGAAAGTGCCACAATATTGTTCCATGACATGAATTTCCTCTTTCTTAAGTGCTCTGCATGTGTCACTCCATTCCTTTTGAGGCTCTGCTGTGCTGTCTTTCCTTTTGTTTCCCAAGCTGTTATTCAGTTCTTGGATCTGTCAGTTGGATTGTGTGTTTTGTGAGGTTAATTAAAATCAATAATAAATTATAAATTGAGGTGCAAAAATCAGGACAGCAATGAATGAGAAAAATGTCAAACTAGTTGAAAGCAGTCTGTAGCACACCTAAAAAATAGGAAAATGTCAAAGATTAGAACAGTGCCTTGCGGAAAGTGCTAAAACTTTATAAAGATGATCTCTACCCTTTGAGTCTAACTATACTCATGAACATAAAATTCAGAAATCATTTTTATAAACATAGACAAATGCTACTAGATTATTGAAATCATATAAGGGAGCATATAAAGTTAAAACAAATAATAATAGTATAACTCTGCAACTGACAAGTGTATTTATCTTAATATTAGTATAACAAGGCATTCATGGCAAAAACATTGAATTTTATATATTTCCCTTGAATTTCACATGTCTTTCATCTATCCTTTCAAAACAAAATAAACATACTTTTTTCTGGAAGTAGGATGTTTGATTTAAGTTGTTTCAGTGGCTTAAAAAATGAAATCTACATAACAGTACATCAATATTTTTGATACTTACATGTTTATTATTTTATAATAAACAGATTGTAGGATTCTTCTATGGGTTCAGGTCAATGCTTATGGTTAAAAATAATTATAGAAATGCAGTGATTCAAGTGCTGAGCTTCTCACTATGGTGGTTACAAGCCAGAAGTCAAGTTAATGAAAAAGAAATAAAATTTAGAATTCAGTTCTTCAAACACAGTAACCATATGTTGAGTGCTAAATAGTACCATATGGCTAGTGGCTAATGTATTGAAGAGTGCAGATGCAGAATATGTCCATCATGGCAGAGGGTTCTATGAGATAGTGAACTTAATTAATTCATAGTAGTTATACATGACTTTGGTAGATATTATGTTAAATCAAAGTATTTGTCTTATATAATTACATATTTTAACAACATGGATATATTCTGATAAATGTGTTTGCAGTCCTTAACCCTGAAAAATGTAAGATGCCAAAAAATTAGGGTTTATCATAAATGTTTCAGTTTTGGCCAGAGTAGTGTAGATATATTTATGCTTTCCTATTAAACTAATTCAAAAATATTCTGAAATTTTTATTCTAACCACATTAGTAAAATTTAGGAGAGAATAGTCAAGCAATGACCATATGTTTGTGAGTACATACTGTGTTGAGAATGTAACATCATATTCTTTGTGATTGCAAAAACACGACATAGGACAGAACAAAGTCTTTAGCCTCAAACAGCATGTAATCTAATTATAGATATGACATATATTCAAAAGTGTATAAGGAAAATATTTAATTGGAGGGCATTTTGTGAGAGCGATAATAGGGTTTGAAAACCATGGAAGCCGGCCGGGCGCGGTGGCTCAAGCCTGTAATCCCAGCACTTTGGGAGGCCGAGGCTGGGCGATCATGATGGTCAGGAGATCGAGGACCATCCTGGCTAACACGGTGAAAACCCCGTCTCTACAAAAAAAATACAAAAAACTAGCCGGGCGAGGTGGCGCGGTCCCGTAGTCCCAGCTACTCGAGGCTGAGGCAGGAGAATGGCGTTAAACCCGGGAGGCGGGTTGCAGTGAGCTGAGATCGGCCACTGCACTCCAGCCTGGTGGACAGAGCGAGGAACTCCTTCTCAAAAAAAAAAAAAAAAAAAAAAAAAGAAACCATGGGAAGCCTTGTGACAAACAGAATTTCAGGTGAATCTTGGATAATAGCAAGATAATTAAAAAAACTATGACAAATTTTCCAAAATGGCCACATTGAATATTCAACCATTTGAGATATCTAATTTTAAAAATTGAAGGCAAAATTCAAATTTATCCAGTCTAATTATTCTCAGCTCTATCAGACATAATATTTTCATTTTTATTCTTAGCTACTTTTTTTTAACAATAAATATGTTTAATTAAATATTTTTGATGCCCCTGATCAAGACAGTCTTAACATTCGCCACAGCTTGATGAAAGTTTAAACAGGCTCTAGGCCTCTGACCTCTCTTTTCTTAGAACATTTACTTAAAAAAAAAAAAAAGTATAATCGCAAATTTTTTCTCTGTCCTTTTCAAATGCACAATTTTACAGTGGAGGAGTGTTTTGCCTGTTTTACCACTTAAGGGTGTCTTTCTCAAGAACCTGGGAACTATCCCTCTGAGAGGTAAACATACAACTCTTATTTCCCAGTTTCTATGGGAAGGTAGAAGCCTAAGGTCAATAAATGACAACTGGCACACACATATGGCCTAATTATATTGATGAGCCTGTCCTCTAATATCTTCCAGGACTTTTTGACTAGCTGAAAAGAGTACTAGGATATTTAAAAAAGAGTTGAGTCCAATCTCTCTCCTCTATTACAAGTGTTCAATAATGTCTTCCTTTTCCAGTGCAGTTTTACTTAGAGACCCCATATTAGTCTCTTCTTGCTGATGTAACAAATTACCACACACTTAGTGGTCTAAAACAACACAGATTTATGATCTTACAGTTATTTCATTCAGAAGTCGAAAATGGGTCTCACTGGCCTAAGTCTAGGGATCAGCCAGGCTGCATTATTTTTGGAGGTTCTATGGGACCATCTTTTTCCTGGCCTTTTCCAAATTTTAGAGTTTGCTGGCATTTCTTGGTTTTGGTCCCTTTCTTTATCTTTAAAGCAAGTATCTGCATCCGTCTCACCTGTATGTCCATCATCACATCTTCTGTAATTCTGACTCTCCTGCTTTCCTCTTTCACTTATTAGAGTTGTTGCAATAATACTGGACCCAATTGGCTAATCCAGAATAATCTCTTCTTCTGAAAATCCTTAACTCAGTTACATCTGCAAAGTTCCTTTTGCCACATTAGGTAACCTAATCACATGCTGTAGACATTAGTATATGGACATCATTTTTCGGAGGAGGGGTGGCGTGACTCTGCCTACTACACACCCTTAAATATTCTGACCTGAAATTAAGATTGACCTGAAATTGTTAATACACCTATAAACATAATTTTTATCAAGATAATTCCATGACTTTGATATAAAGAAAAAGCAATGTTTAGTAAATAATATGTACATACACATGATCTCTGACTTAATGATGGTTCCACTTAAAAATTTTTGAACTTATGATGGTGCAAAAGTGGTATGTACTCAGTAGAAATGACACTTTGAGTACTCTTGCAACCATCCTGCTTTTCACTTTCAGTAAAGTATCCAATACATTGCATGAGATATTCAACATTTTGTTATAAAATAGGGTTTATGTTATATAACTTTGTCCAACTGTAGGCTAATGCAAGTGTTCTGAGCACATTTAAAATAGGCTAGGCTAAACTGAAATGTTTGGTAAGTGAGGTATATTATATACATTTTTTGATTTATAATCTTTTCAACTTACAATGGGTTTATTGAAACACCACCTTATTGTAAGGCAAGTGACATATCTATCTTAATATGTAAATGATTGGGCAAGAAAGCTTAAAAACAAAGTAGCCACATGGTTCTGTTGATTTGTAATAAATAAACATGAAAATAAGTAAATAAAATAAAAGCACATTGTTTTATTTTTTTACATTTGTAATTTAAAGTAAAAGTTAAATAGATATATTCACATATACAAACATACATACAAACAAAAAAAAATCTCATGAATGGGAAAATTAGAAATACAGACTCAACATGTGGCATTATATTAGTAACTTAAATACCATAAACCTCTTTTCCAGCATTAATGGAATTCTACAAAATGGTGAACAATCCCCAGGGAAAAATAACAGTACAACAATACCTCAATAGTCAAGGTAGCTTCATTTCTGGAAAGTTTATTATACACGAAAACCACAGAAAACTCTTTTGTATTTATGTATAAAATGAAATAATATTTTAGTCCCAGATAATTAAAACTAGCTTGTTATCTACATAAATGCATGGCCAGAACGCCAGGATTCATGTGCGATATATAGTAATAGTGCAATATGTTGTAAGATAGTGTGAATTTCTGGTGTCTATGCTTTCAACACCAGCAGCACACCCCTGTGACAAACACACACAAGCCTCTCGAGTGCTCCGAAACAATTCCTGAAGGCAATACCTTCCACTTCTGAGAGTCAGCAATCTTTCCAACTTTCTCATTTATAGAGGAAGCCACTGCAATTATCATTAGTCAACTGATAAGTGATATTTGGAGGTTTAATATAGAGAGGCTATATTTCATGTTGCAGATACATTAAAGAACCAAATTTACCAAAAATTTATTTCTCTAGGAGACTTGTTTTTGGTTTCGGTTTTCTGTGTGTGTGTGTATGTGTGTGTGTGTGTGTGTGTGTGTGTGAAAGAGTGACAGCAAATAATTTACAACATAGAAAAGCACATTGTGTAATATATTAGAAATTGATGTTTTTACCACAATGCATTCATTAAATAATATGTATTATGTGCTTATTATAACACAGACACCAAAGAATGCTTGAGAGAAGGCAATGCCATGTAAAGCGTGCTGAAATATTTGTAATTCATTTTCTTCTGCAGTGGAGCAATGAGACTCTCTGAGCATGGGAATAAAATAATCTGATCTGCATTTTAAGAAAATCACTCTGTCTGCTCTGCAGAGAATGGAGACTTGGTAGGAGATTGCAGAAATTATGGAAGGGGAATAGTTAAGGATAGAGTAGATAAGAAATCATAGTGATAAATGAATGATCACTTGGCAGCAGAGATATATCAGAATGTGGCAATGGAGACAGATAGGAGTAAATGATCTTAACATATAGAGGCAGAATTGATAAGACTCACTGAAGGATTATATATCTCAGGGCATGGAAGAAGGCATTTTCAGGATTGACTTGGTTTCTTAATTGAGTGATTCACTGACATTTATTGATACAGAGTAGGAGGGGCTTTAATTTGTGGGAAAATTATTGAATATTATTTTATTTGCCAGGAATTCAGAGTTGAAGCCCACATATTTATATTTCTTTGAAGAATGTGAATTGAGTACCCATATTAAATTAAATTTGTGCATGACGTAAATAAAAGCATGTAGTTAGAGAACAGAAGGAATTGATTTTTTATCACTATTTATAACAATAGAAACAAGTTTCTGTCTTAGCTTTTCCCTAGAAAGCTCCTGGAAAATTTGTGACAGAGAATAACACTGAAAATCTTAGTTCCAAAAACATTTAGTACTTCTTATTTTATTCTTCAAAGCCCAGAAAATAAAACAAACAAACAAACAAACACATAAATGAGAAATAATGATGGTTTTGAGATGTGTTTTTTAAAAAGAGTGAGTTTTTTTGGACAAATTATAAATCTAGCCAGCATCCTCACATGTTTGTTTTATAGATTATTCCTATGCACTGTTAAGTTTAAATACAGCTAGAAGTCAGTAACATAATTTCTTTGGTTGAAGAAAATATTCTGATGACAGAAAAGAGCAAATACACTCAAGTTATGGAGAGCTTATGATAGCACATTTTTATAACCTTCAAGACAGATGATATGTTACAAAAGCTTAGTCTATAAAATAAAACACAAAGGACCCAACATTAAACAGGAAATGTTACTCAAAGAATAAAATCTCATTAGTTTGCATATACCTTCCTTGTGATTGTTCACAATCATATGTTCAAATGTTGGCAATAACAAGAAACTATCAGTTAACAAAACTAATAGGCTGCACTATGGTGCTACCTACTTTTGGTCCTGCCTCTCTCTTACTCATGCAAGTAGAATGCATTATTCTTCAACTGTATGCCTGGTGCTATTTTGGATTTGAGGAACAATTCTGCCTCTGGTTAGATGGATTATAAAGATCTCCGTATCCACAGTTCATTTGTAAAAACACATTTCCCCGGCCAGGCGCAGTGGCTCATGCCTGTAATCCCAGCACTTTGGGAGGCTGAGGCGGGCAGATCATCTGAGGTCAGGAGTTTGAGACCAGCCTGGCCAACATGGCGAAACCCCATCTCTACTAAAAACACAAAAATTGGCCAGGCATGGTGGCAGGTGCCTGTAATCCCAGCTACTCGGGAGGCTGAGACAGGAGAATCACTTGAACCCAGGAGGCAGAGGTTGCAGTGAGTCGAGACGGTGCCACTGCAAGCCAAGCCTGGGCAACAAAGAGCGAGGCTCCGTCTCTAAATAAATACATAAAGAAATAAATGAATAAAGAAAAAAAACGTTTCCGCTGTTGCCAAATCGCTTTTTCTTTGTTGCCAACACAGCTCCCTAAGAAATATAACCAAGGGCATGACCCAGCCCACAGCACACTCTTTCCTTTGTCCCTATTTATCTTCATAAATTGACTCTATAGCATAGAAAGGAAAGTAAAGGGTCTGTAGCTTTCTCGGTGAAGCCTAGAACCTCAAGCAGATTTAAAGTGATGAACTTTACCTTGGACACTGGACTAGTCTTCATTTAAATTATACTTTCTCAAGATTTACATGTCTTACTGTGTGAATCCCTTAGCTTTTATATTACCCACAACTCCTTCATAAAAATCTCAATAGTAGAAACGAACTATCTGTTCTGTGTAAACAATGGCAAGATATCTGCATTCAATCCTCTTGGAAGCAATTTTTTATTACTGCTTATGTATTCATGTGACTAATATCTGTTAAATACAGAAAAGCTATTAGATCCAGAAGCAAACATTGAATTAATGATTGACTATATAATCTGTAGTAATAGCTTATAAATGTAAATTTGTGCACAAAAAAAAAAATAAAAGTACTGAAAAATAATGTCACAAAATTGTTAAAATTAGTTTGGAAATTATTTTAGTCATAATATTTACTTATTTAAAACCTGGAATACCTTTCTAATGAGGTATAGATCCCACCTTATAGCCTTATTTAGGGTATAACACTTAATAACTTTTTTTTTTTTTTTTTTTTGAGGCGGAGTCTCACTCTGTCTTGCCCAGGCTGGAGTACAGTGGTGTGAAGTTGGCTCACTGCAGCCTCCACCTCCCGGGTTCAAGCGATTCTCCTGTTTCAGCCTCCCAAGTAGTTGCGACTACAGGCGCTTGCCACCACACCTGGCTAATTTTGTATTTTTAGTAGAGATGGGGTTTTACCATGTTGGCCAGGCTGAACTCCTGACCTCAGGTGATCCACCTGCCTCGGCCTCACAAAGTGCTGGGATTACAGGTGTGAGCCATGGCACCCAGCGATACTTAATAACTTTTATAGCCTTTTAAAATAATATGTTTATAATAATGATTTAAAATACATTTTAGCTTATTTAGCTATAATAATGTTCACAATATGTCTAAAATAGATGGAATTCATTTTATATCACAGGTCCTCCATTCATGTTGATAAAATTTATAGTATACATAGACATAGCGGAAGTTAATTTTGCTCATTTTAAAACTTGAATTTCAATATCAGGAGTTTATATGTTTGTTTTTGTTTGTTAATATTTTTTAAGAGATTACAGTCTCTAAAACAATTTTGTTAATGTTATTATTTTCTTTTGATATAACAATTAACATCTACCATAATGAATATGTATTCCTTATTTTATATTTCATTTGTTTGTTTATCCATTTTTATAATGATCCAGCTGTACAAAATATCTGAATGACCCATGCTTAGTAGCAAATATATGTTGTCCATTGTATTTCTCAAATTAGCATTTCTATCAACAAATTTATTGTGGTAACCAAATGGGGATGGAATAGGTATGTTTCAGAATGTGCAAATGTGCTGCCCAGAGAATGGTATCACTTTTGGCCAAATGTCTTGTAAAGTGCCTTATTGATTTTGTTATATGAAACATTTGACATTCTGAAAAGAAATCAATAAGAGGTCCAAATAATTTAGATACTATCTCTCAAATCAATATTAATGTATATTACTTTCCATTAGCTATTTTATGTGACAGTTTTAATTCTACATTTTGTGATTTCATTATTATTTATATAGTTGCTTATAAATACTAAAAGAGCTCTCCTCCACACATTATTTTAAACCATAACTAGTTAAATTGACTTTGGTTCTGACATGTAAAAGAATTAAAATAAGAACTTTTCTGGTTTTTGACTTGTATTTTAGTACATCTCTTTCAAAATAAGAGAATGACATATCTATACATGTATAATTTCAAGTATTTTTAGTACCTTAAAGAAAATTTTAGAGTTCAGTAGCATTTGTAAAGGAAAGACAAATTAAGAAACCCAATTAATTACAATCATACCTAATTTACTTTAAAAGGAACAAAATGCATTTTATTACTGTTTATTTATATTTAGTATTTAACAAGCATAATAATTGACTATGATTATCAAATATTTTTTCCATTAAGCCAAACAGAGAGCAATTGAGTTCATACATGCTTGTTTAATTAAGCAAAACAGAATGCAATGGTTAGTGCAGAAATATACGGTCACTTGGGATTCGACTATTTTAAATATTATAGTCTTAGACAACTCATTATTCAAGGGTTAGTTTTCTAGGTCAATTCCTTGTAATTATTAAGCTATATTAACACATAACTTTAAAAGCATAAGTAATTTTCTCAAATATGCATATTTAACATGTTTAGATAATTAAGACAAACTTATCAGGTCATATAATTTTAATATAAATCCCTGTCTAAGGATTAGCTCTTAGAAGAGGTTCATAGTGATGTTTGTTTTTATAATATATTCCTTTTAGTGAGTAATTAAGTAACATGGAATGGGGCATGAAATTCCCCATATCTAGATGTGAATCATAACAGTACTCTAGAACCTCGGACAAGTCCTTTAGCTTTAGAAACCATGTTTTCTATTCTATAAATGTTGTTAATAATATTACTTTCCTCAGAGGGTCATTGTGGAGATTTAATAAAACAATGCAACATTAAGTTCTTAGAAGATAGTCTGGTAAATGGCAAATTATTATTTTAAATTATTTCGCTTTTAAAGGAAAACCTCTAATTATTTTCACAATTTCAGAAATTGCTATTTCTGTTATAATTATTTACCATAGCTTTCAAATTGGCTATTAATCATCAGATGATGAGCTTTCTTCTCAGGAATGATTTTCAAACAGAATGATAGAAATTTAAAGGTAGAGTCTTTATAAAGACGATAATATAGAAATCAAAACTACTTGTTAACATAATCACTTGTATTATATACTTGTATCATATCAAAGATTTGGGATAGAGTTGGGGGGCAGTTGGGCTGAAGGTGGATTAACTGAGCCCAATTTCACCTCATCTTTGTTACCCAGATTCCTGGGAAAGATCAATTACTCTGGACACGAGGACCCCTTGCGTAAAGTGGCTGCTTCAATTGCTCTGACCACAGCACTTTCACTGACTACAACTCTAGACACAGTAACTATTTGGGCACACCAGAATAAACTGACAGGCACCTACTACTTCTTGTGAGTCTTTTCTTGCCCTTAGACAAAACTTATCTGATAATATGTTAATGTGTTTATGTGTGTAGATTAAATAGATAGGTACTAAGGTACTAGATGACAAGGATAGTGAATTTAAAATTTTGTAACTTCCTAAGTATTTATTTCTTAATTTTTAAATTGAAGCTAAAAATGTCTGTTAAGTTAATCTGATTTTGCCTCAATAAGCATATTTTCTGTGTATGTGTGTGCATATGTGTGTTTTCCTTTTCTGTGAATCACAAATGTTTCTGAAAACTTCTAAACTAATTTTTAAAATATATATTTTCAGTATTCACTCACCAAATCTGTAACTTTAAAGTTTTAAGTGTAAAGGGCCAAATATCATTTTGAACTCTGAGAAGCTGGATATACGCTGAGCCTAAACGACTATGGGACAAAAATGTATGAGTCAAAGATGGCTAGAGTAATTGATGGATGAGAATAATAATTGATAGCAAGAAATGGGAAACTGCATAGGAACATTTAAATAGAAATACAAGAAGCAAATCATGAACAATATTTAATAAAAAATGACAAAAACACAGGAAATATATGAGCATTGTAGTATGGCCAACTACCATTCTTCTAGTCTGTATCCCTTTCATTGCATCTAAAGGAAATGACTTTAGTAGTAAAAAGCTCACATTTTTTTCTTATGTTTAGGCTGTTAAAAACATCAGTTTTGGGAGCACACTTTTGACAGACTTTACTCATATCTATATTTTATCACAGACAATTTCTGGACTATGTGACATTTGTTAATAGTCTTGTCTCGATCACATGAGGTACTACCTTATATGTAGTCATACACTATGTTTTTAAATAATGAATTAAAATGGATTATCTGGGTATTTTATGGAGACCAGAAGGCTTCTATATAGGAATTCATAGATACACCTATATTTTATTAGTAAATGCTAAAATAATAAAAACAGAAAATGGCACTGGCTATGTAATTACTCTAGTATGATTACGAGTTGACTGGGAGATGAGAGGCTTTAGATGCTAAACTTCTGCTAAGGCTGAAGCCTTTCCAAAGCTTCTGCTATAAGGAGAGATATGTGTTCTCATCATTTCACAGTGGGAGAAATCCTCACTTGAACTGACACTTCAATACCTTTCAGTTGATTCTGTTGATTAGAACGTTTCCTCACCCAGAGCCAAAATTTACCTTTCTAGAACTCTTATCTAGTAACTCTAATCAAATTTTCCAACTACATCATCTGTATTTTGTGGGAATTATAAGAACAAAATATAATTTGATATTTGAAAATGTACAAAATTATGAAATATAAATATCACTCATAATTTTATTTAGCGATAACTAGATAATCATTGTTAAAATTTTGATGAATTTTTTCATATTTGTATAAATTTGTATACAGATGAGAATATGCACACATATACACATAAATATATGCATTTTTAAAATTTAATATTATAAAAATAAACATTTCCGTGTTGTATGTTTTGCGAATATGCTTTTAAGAATTGTGTAATTTTCAGTAACATTGATACAAGATAATTTCCATAGCTCATTTTCAATTTCCATTTCTGCTCATGCTGTTTCAGGACATAGCATCACAGATAACTTTTGCTTAACAATTAGTTTTTTCAGAATAAGATATTGCTTCATTACACTGTAAACTCTACAACAAAAGTTCTTATTGTATAACAGTTATTTCTTCAGGAAACTAGGAACATGTAATTCAATAGCATTTTGAATTTGACTTAAGGATATCGTCTAGTCTAATAAATAGATTGAAAGGAACAAATAGAATCAAATAGAATAAGAGATTCAGGTTTGAGCGTTGGCAATACAAAGAGAAAATACAGAAATTATATTGGCATTGTGAGTTATAATCATTATTGTCTACTTTATGCACTTCCTGTAAATTTTGTGAAATAATAAGTCTAATCTATGATAAATAATTGGTGGTGGTAACCTTTGTCTAAGTAAATTAAAACATTCCGCACATGTATTCTTTAGGATACTTTGGAAACAATCAATGCGATAATCATTATTTGTTTTCATGAAGATCTAAATGTGTACTCTTAGACGAAAGTAGCTCCTGCTGAAACTATTTTTAAGCAGAAGAGGAATTAAACATTTCTGAACATCAAATAAATTTATAAATATTACTGAAATGTAGTTTAATCATTTAATCATTGTTTACTTGAAAAACAGTAGAAGGTTAGAATATATTCCTGCCAATCATACCACTGGCTAAAAAAGCTTAATGATTAGATAGAGGGACCAACTTCCAAGTCTCGATAGCATATATCACAAAATATAAATGCATCACATATCTAATGGATGAAATATTACTGAATGCGAGAAAAATCAAATATTTTTCCGCAAATATTTATTGACTGTCATTACGTTTACACAATTATAATGTGTATTGGGTGGAATCAAAGGAGAGATTCATTTACTTACTAAATATACACATATATACACTTACATATATCCATAAAACTGACTTCAATGGGCTTATAAATTGCTCACCATAGAAGAAAAGAGATACTTCCAAAATATATTAAAGAATAGTTTTTTCGTTGATTTTCTTGAATTTTCTATGGAGAAAATGTTTTGAGCAACATTTCTAGGAATTCCAATTTTATTTTCATTAAAAACATTTTCTAGCAAAGAACTCTTCTAATTCTTCCATTAAATCTATCATAATATAATTACCTACTTTGGTTGTTTGACGAGGTCTCCACCTTTTAAGCCACTGAGTCCACCTTGTTTGTGTCCATCTTTGTCCGCTAGTAAAGAGTTACCTCAAATCCTTGTTTAGGCTGTCTGTTTAGGTTTTTGGGCAGCGGTGGTTTGGATGATATTGAAAGGAAAGATTATTGTTTTCCTGACTTTTGGAGACAATGGGTTTCAATGAACTCTATCCAAGGCTGCAAGATTGGAATGATAACTTCTTATCTGTGTTCTAAAGAGATATACTTCCTTCAATCCCAGGCACCTTCAGGCAGTTTCTGACCTGGCCTCTTAGCTTCAAGTTTCACTAGGGAAGGGATCTTTCTTCCCCTAAGCTGGTAAGTCCTGGAATTCCCTCCAGCTTTACACCCTGGAGGTCTGTACAGGTACTCTAACCTCAGTAAGTGCTTAGGACAGCCTAGTTGCATAGCCTTGGCAACTACAACAAATCTTTCTTATGGCAATTCAATTACATTATTATTTAGAAACAGTGTAAGGTGAGAAGATTTCCATTTATTTAGACTGACAGTGAATCTTAGTTGGTAATCTCATTGCACATCAAGTTTTGCTTGAGAAAGCCACAGAAGGGAAAAATAAAAAAAGCTTTAATTATTGGCACATAGATGAACAAATTTACACTTAAATTTGCCATGCTCACTATAAACTGTGAATAAATGTGAAAGGATTCTCCTTCCTGGGGAAACAATAAACTTTTTCAAGAAAGATATTTACTTGAAAACATTTAAACAGAACTGAGATTTATGTGGGTCTGCTAGGACTCAGAAATTCTGCAGAAGCATTACGAGGCAGGATTAAAGAAAACGAAGTAACAAAAGACTGAAAGTAAAGAAATTTATCTGGCTTACCTAAAATGAATGATTTTTTCTTTGATAATTTTGTACAACTCTATTATTATGAATAACTTTGAACTCTTGATGTCAAAAGAATCCTAGAATTAAGCACTAGATAAATAGTGATATGATAGAAAAAAATTAAATATGTGACTATTAGAAGAGATAATTTCTTTGTCTAGCACTGTGGTCTTTTTACCGCTTTAAAAGCTGGTCTATTTTACTGTTATATTTTTCCTGTCTTTAAAACAACACCTGGTATTGACATTATTTTAGTCTAAAACATTGTGTTCAATAATTAAATCAATAGTCAAAATCAAAGATAATCTTTTTAATGAACAGTACATTTAGATAAATGTTTTTCTTCCATTTATACATCAGAATATTACAAAGTAGTGGGGTTTAATATTGGTTTCATAAGTTCTATACCAAACAAACTGATTTTATTCCATTCACTTAAATATCTACCTTTACATTTTTCACAATAATAATAAAGCAACAAAATTGATTACCCTTTATGGTGCAGACACTATTCTAAGGGCATAGCATATACTTATTCAAACAACTCTGTGAAGTAGATGCTACCATTATCTTTTCATTGCAGATATGGAAACTCAGGTGCAAAGAGATTAAGTAACATACACAAGTTCACATGGTTAGAAATGGCAGAATTGAGATTTATTTTGATTTTTATTATAAGTTCCTATTGCCTAGTTGTATTAAGCCCAGCATTAATTAGCTATTCTTCCTGATGCTCTCCCTCTTCCCCACCTCCATTATGCAGCCATAAAAAGGAATAAGATCATGTCTTTTCCAGGGACATGATGGAGCTGGAGACCATTATCCCCGACAAACAAACACAGAATGCTGGAGATGCAGCAAGGAAGACAGCTATATTCATTGCTCCAAAGTACTTATGAGAACAGACTCAAAATTAACATGTGAACAAATAGGTAAGATAACAACAATGCTAAGTTCATAGAGGGAATAATACAGAGGATATAACAGAGAACTATTTGAAGGTATCTAAACGGCAGCAGGGAATTCTCACTGAAGCTTTTTTTTTTTTTTTTTTTTTTTTTTTTTTTTTTGTGGGGTGACATTTAATCTAAGATCTAAGTAACAATAGGAGGACAGTCCTTTCAAATGACTTGGAAAAGCATTGCAAGCAGAAAGTAAAATGTATACTAATAACATTTTAAATGCCTGACGTATTTGAAAATAATAAAAAAAACAAACTGATGTGGTTAATACTAATGAATGAGGAGTCTTAATGAATGAAGCAAGATGCTACATCAGGCAAGGTCTTGTAGACAACAGTTAAGAGTGTGGAACATCCTCTAATTCAATAATAAGCCATTGGAGGGTTTTAAGCAAGATCTTATATTAACTTGATTTACGTTTTTAGAAGATGACACGTGATCATAATCCAAAACTCAGCTTACTACAGGAGACAGGCTTGTAGCCTAATGAGTCAAGTGGGTTTGATGTACACAAAGGGCTGTAATAAACTGGAGGGCACATTCTCTTTCTAAAGACAATCAAATTAACTTAAGTAAAACATCTCCCGGCCGGGCGCGGTGGCTCAAGCCTGTAATCCCAGCACTTTGGGAGGCGGAGACTGGCGGATCATGAGGTCAGGAGATCGAGACCATCCTGGCTAACCGGGTGAAACCCCGTCTCTACTAAAAAGTACAAAAAAACTAGCGGGGCGAGGTGGTGGGCGCCTGCAGTCCCAGCTACTCGGGAGGCTGAGGCAGGAGAATGGCGTAAACTCGGGAGGCGGAGCTTGCAGTGAGCTGAGATCTGGCCACTGCACTCCAGCCTGGGCGACAGAGCGAGACTCCGTCTCAAAAAAAAAAAAAAAAAAAAAAAAAAAACTCCCAGCTAGGTATGGCCTTCATCCAGTTTGTGATAATTCTCTAGTTGTTTAGAAAACGAGTACTGTAGGAGGCTATTTCAATAATGTAGGCAGAAGATGATGCAATCTTGGTAAATTGTTGGCAGTAGAGGTAGTAAGTGTGAGTATTTTAGTTACAGTTTGAAGTTGGAACCAGTAAAACTTAGACAAGATGTGGAGAGAAGGTAGAGGAAAATAATGGAATTAAGCTTAACTCCAAGGCTTTTGGATTGAGTATCTGGCTGATGATATCATTTTCTAAGATTGAAAATAATGGAGAAGAAACAGCTCTGAAGATCATTTCATTTTGGAGATGTTATATTTCAGGTAACAATCAAATTTTCAAGAGGACATTTCAAGCAGTTCAAGACATAGATGTGTCTAGAAGTCAGAGGAGATGCCAGTGCTAGAATATACCTTGCGAACATGACTTTGGAAATATTGTTTATGCAGTAGGACCAGATGAGATCCTCTGAGGAGACAGAGTTGATACCAAGAACTCCAGCACTGACAGGAAATGTAGAGGAGGTGTGTGCAGAAAGGGATACTGGAAAGGAGAAGCCAGGGATTAGGAAAAACAAACAGTAAAATCAGAGGTAAGAAATCAAGAAAAGAGAACATTTTAAGAATAAGGAGCAGTCAAACTTAATACAAGATTTGGATAATCTCCTATAGTGAAAACCAAGAAGTACCAATGGATTTGGCAACACAGTGATTTCTGGCAACTTTGACAATAGAAGTTACAGTTGAGTGGAGAGGACCCAAGTTAGAAAGATGTGTTCTGAAAAGTGAAAAGATGATGATATACAGATATACAGATACAGGATATACAGATAGAGAGTACACCTATCTATTTAAGAAATTTTATTAAAAGAGGAGGAGAGAAATGAGGAATCATTGGAAGGGGATTTATGGTCAAAGAGAAGTTTTATTTTGTCTTTGTTTTAACAAAGTAATGCTGAAATTGTCTGTGTTTTTACAGAATAAGATCAGAACATTAGAATATTGGACAAGGAAAAAATTTTACATAACAAAACAGGGACTGACATTGTTAAGGTGAGAGGGAACATATAAGGAGCACACAGAACAGAAATTATTTTGAGAGCTATGGGGATATGTCTGCTTGTGTAACGAGAAAAAAATAAACATTTATGTATTTACTCATAATGGTATATTTGGTGGTGGAAGATGAGGGAGTCTGTTTAAATTGCTTCCATTATCTCAGTGTGGTATAAAGACATGGTCATCAAATGAGGTAGGTAGAGGCCACTGGATAATTTAGAAGAGGAGACTTTGTGAAATCACCCTTCTAGTGTGTGGGGAAGTAGATTTGCTGGGGAAGTGTAGTAGGATTGTCATGAAGTATTCTTTTGAGCATTCTGGTAATGCATTCAAGTGAGACATGTCCACATGGTTTTATGGTTTTCTCTACCATTTTAGATGGCCCTGTGCACTAAATAAAAGCAGATTCTTGGGTTGACCTGGTATATTAGTTTCCTAAGGATGTCATAACAAAGGACCACAAACTATGGGATATGAACCAACATAAATTTATTGCCTCTCAGTTCCGGGCGCCAGAAGTGAAAAATCAAGGTGGAAGTGGTGCCGTGCTCCCTCTGAAAACTTCAGGGCATCCTATTCTTGCCTCTTTTTTAGCAACTGTTGCTGATTTAAAGCTTGCAGCTGCATAAATCCAGTCTCTACCTTTGCAGTCATACAGCATTGTCCCTGCATGTCTCTGTCTTCATATGGCTACCTTCTTATAAGGGCACTAGTTATATTGGACTGGGGACCACTCCACTCCAATATGACCTCATTTTAAATTATTACACTTGCAACTTATCTGTTTCCAAATAAGTTCATGCTCTGAGGTTCAGAGGTCTAGCACTTCAAAACATCTTCTTTGAGGGGAAGACAATTCAGTCCATAACTTCAGAGTTGGTGTTTTTGCCAGATAAGACTGAAGGAGAAGAAAAAATTAAGCACTTTCTTGATGTAATGCCAAGAAAGTCAGGTGTGTTTTTAGAACACCCTTTCCTCACTTATACAATGAGAACTTTAGCCTCAATGATTTTTTGTGTACATTCCAACATTAATATTATATGATGTGTCCTTCTGAATTCTAAACTTAAACTTTATTTTAGTGTTAGGGTGGTAAATGTTACTTAGCATTTTAGATAATATGAGACGTTTTAAAGTTTTTATTCTTGATCTACTTACACAACACAAAATAAAACGAACATGTAGATTTAACTATTTTAGGAAGATTTCAAAAATAAAGGTGATCACTGGGATCTCAGGGTTCTAAAATATTTAGTCTGTGCATATAAATTCACAGCTATGCATCATATTATTAATGTTGCACCATGTAGAATAAAGAAATCCTGAGAGGAAATAAAACAAGTGGCTGAATTTGAGATCTGTAGACTAACTGCAGCTTACTATAGGATTGACACTACTAAGCTTATCTTTATATGAAACAAGAAATAATATCCTGCAGCTCACTGATGGATGCAATTAGTGGCTCTTTAGGAATGTCACTCAATTATTATATAGAACTAAAATAGTTTATTGTTATAATTTTTATGATTTCAACATCTATAGAGTTAGAAAACAAAATGTTGAAGCTCAAAAAGCACATCAAATGCTGTGATGGCACTTATTTTTCAAAGGCTGTACCTTACTTCTAGTTCTGCTTTTAATTTTAAATTATCTAGCTTGCTGAATATCTTCATTCTGCAGGATTTTATTAAGCCTTTTGGATTAACATATTGCCTTTCATCTCAGGAAAGAATGCATACGTGCTTTTTGATAGATCTGTTATTCAAATGACAATGCTATTTGGTTTACTACATTGCGTACAACTTATACTTTAAAATATTATAAAACATTTTCATTGAAATGTAACAGAAAATTAAAAAAGCAAGGTAAGTGCTTTTCTGTCCACACAAAAAAAGTGAAATCGGTATTTTCTACAGGATAAGAAAGATTCGTTTTATTCTTCAAGCCCTCTAGTAATCTTTAAGACCAAACGCCTTAACAAATGGAATTAAAATGCTTACATATAATTACTAAACCTTTCAAAATGAAAATTATGCCTCTGTTTTAGTTTTTAAATTATGATTATTATAAAGATAATACAAACACATGAGAAAAATGCAGAATCTAAATGGTTTCTGTGTCTTGTATGACTGTTATAACCTAGGTGAATCTCGATTCCCCTTTTCTCTATTTAAGTGACTAAAGAAAACTTCAAATACGTATTTTGAAACAAAGAACACTACTGTAGCATCTGATTTTTGCATTTCATTGTTTCCTAGGCTGCCCTAGAGACCAATCTGCATGAAACTCCTAAGTTTTATTTGACTTTTTATTATGTGATACATTTGTGAAGTGCAGGTTGCTACCTCTGCTCATCAACTCACAGATACTTATTGTCATACTTATGCAAACCTTTAAAAGTATAACTAAAAGAACATATACATTTTTATTATATATGTACTTTTATCATTACATATGAATAATATATAAAGCAATGGATTAGAATTATTATTGTAAGCTGTTTATTACATGTGTATAATAAATAACCACTGTTGTAATTAGCATAATTAAGATACTTTTCTGAAAGCATTATTGTATATAAGAATATTTAATATAGGGTTCTTACTAAGAGTTTACATTCTAGTTGAGGAAAAAGCAGTAAATTGCTATAAAACTGTGATTTTGGTCTCAGACACAGAGCTAAATTCAGATCCTGATTTTAATCATTTGCTGTCAGTGAGACACTGGGTTTTGTAGTTTTCAGGAAAAATCCACATTAAACTAGCTCAAACATAAAGGAAATTATTAATTCAAACATTTCTTAGGGGTAAGATTTGTTTTATTAACTACTCAATCTAGGAGCTCAAAAAAGTTAGGCAAAGTTCTGTTTCATGACATGTGTATTAGTTCTGATGGATTTCCTTCTGCATGTGCTTTTCTCTTCGATGTCCAGAAAAATGGTTACTAGGAGTTTTAACATATAGTGTTAAAGTGTAAGATAGTGTAGTGTACATGTAAGATACAAATGTTGAGCTATCTTTCACTATCCTCATTTCATATCTGAGAGAAGTCTGGTTAGCCTCATGACGGGGGTTCACATGACTTCCCTTGTGGCAGGAGGGTATTGATATTCATGATGGAGTGCTTAGTGGAATCAGAGAGGGGACATCACCAGAGGAAACATACTTGTTGTTAGTGAACAAAAGGACAGGGTATGAAAGAAATGATGAGAATTTAAAAATAACAGAAGTCCAACTACATGCTTCAATTTTAGCTTTTTAGCATTTTTTTTTTTTTTTTTTTTTTTTTTTTTTTTTTTTTTTTTTTTTCTGAGACAGAGTCTTACCCTGTTATCCAGGCTGGAGTGCAGTGGTGTGATCTCAGCTTACCGCAACCTCCACCTCCCAGGTTCAAGCAATTCTCCTGCCTCAGTCTCCTGAGTAGCTGCAACTACCGGAGTGCGCCATCACACCCAACTAATTTTTTCTATTTTTAGTAGAGACAGGGTTTCACCATGTTGGCCAGGCTAGTCTTGAACTCCCCACATCAAGTGATCACCCACCTCGGCCTCCTAAAGTGCCAGGATTACAGACATGAGCCACCATGCCTGGCCTAGCTTTATAACTTTAAAATATCAGTAATAATATCTATGTGAGTAACATAAATGTATGTGAAGTGTTAACTCACTACATGGGACTTAGTTAATGCTCATTAATAACATATATAATGTATATTATATAAAATAATTGCATATTATAGCTATAATATTTTTTATTTTATACAGAATATATTATTTATAATAATACATTGTTTCAATTATTGTTAGATTATAATTGTTACATCATAATAACTGCCAATATATTTTAAAAGTGACTATTAATACTGACTTAATGCATATAAATGTGTACCAAGCAATTGTGCTTGGCGATGGAGAAATAAAAACAAATCACAGTTCCTTTCTTTGCAACATTAGATTAAATGGATATATTTTTCTATTTGTGTACACATACAGATATCCTTGAGCATGGGGGAAGGGAGACAGATAAACAGGCACTTAACCAGAGGACATTATGCAAGATGCTGTATTTGACCCATAACAGTTATATGGAAATTCAGAAAGAGATTTTGATTCTAAAACTCTAGACCAAGGACATCTTCAAAGTGAAGACAATTAAGTGGAACTTCAACTACACACAGGAATATTTTAGGTAGAGACAGTGGGAAGGATATATCAGCATAAGCAATAGCTAGAGGTATGAATAGGTGTGGCATGTTTAGAAAACTAAGAGCATATATTAGTTTTCTATTGCTTCATGGAGTAATCACCACAAATTTATTTTATTTTATTTTATTTTAGAGATAGGGTCTTGCTATATTGCACAGGCTGGCTTCAAATTCCCGTGCACAAGTCATCCTCCTGCCTCAGCCTCCCAAGTCGCTTAGATTAAAGGTATGGACAATCAACTTGGCTCACTACAATTTTAGCAGCTTAAAGCAAGACACATTTTTTTTTTTTTAAATGTTTTTCTCATGTTTCCATGGGATTGGTATCTGGTCATGATTTAACTAGCCCCTCAGTTCATCTCCCAAGGCTAGAATCAACAGGCCAAGATTAACAGTAACTGAATTTTTGCTAAGATATTTGAACATTATTTTCTAGGAAACTGAGTATCACTGAGAATGCTTAAGCAGATAAATCCTTAAGTAAGAGGGCTTGACACTACCTTTTGAGATGCACTCTCATCTGGATGCTGGACTGAGGAGGAATCCATTTCTAAGCTTATTTGGGTCATTGGAGGAATTTATTTTCTTTGGCTGTTCAACTGTGGCCCCCATTTTCCTGCTGGTTATTGGCCAGAACCTACTGTCCACTCCTTGACACAGCCCACATTCCTTGCCAAGAAGCCCTTTTCATTGGCCCTCTCACAATACGGCAGCTTCCTTCTTGAGAGCCAGAAGGGAGAGCCTCTCTCCAGTCTGGTGGATGGAACCTTCTGTAATGTAACATAACAATTAAGGTGACTTCTCATCACTTTTGCCATGTAACACAATCTAATGAAAGCTTGGACATCCCATCATAGTTGTGTATTATTGTTTAAGAGCAATTCACAGATTTAGCCTCACTCAAGAAGAGGTAATTATATAAAAGCATGGATCATTTGAAATCATCTTGAAATATGTTCACTGTAGAGCAATCCAAGTACAAAGTTGGAGAAGAATTGGTTATGAGACTAGAGAAAAAAACAAACAGAAGCCATATTATGGAAGGTCTTGAATTTTTAATAAAAGCTTCCATCATTATTTTCTAGGAAACTGAGTATCACTGAGAATGTTTAAGCAGGTAGAGTGACATAGCTATATCTGTGTTTGGGAAAGATGACACTGCAGAGAAAATGAAGAATGAATTGGAGTAGGGATTAAGGAGAGGCAGAGAGTTAAAGTAAAATACATGGGTCCATACAGAATATACTGAGCCTAAATATCACAAAATCTTCATATTTAATAAATAATATTTCCTTTAGATGTTTATATTTTATATTAAAGTAGAGTATTACTGATATATTGAAAACATTGTATTTAATAAAGTCAAAGTTTAGAATTATTTGAACATTCTGGCTCAGCATGGGTTCCCTTTGACTCTGATTATCAGCAGTACACATATTGAACCCATTTGTATTTCCTGTCTTTAAACTTGGGAAATTATTTTGCAACTGAAGATACTTTACCTTTGAAATCCAGGATTAAACACAAATATTGTATGTGAATTGCCACATTGCTCCTTTAATTCAGATAAGATTTCATTTTCCCTTCAAAGGCTAATGTTCTTTTGTTTTGCATCTGCTGTGAGGCCTAATGCTGACAGCAAAGTTGAATACTAAAACCATCTGTCAGGACCCAGGGGATTTTGCCATTATTCACTGCTTCCTCATGGTGTAAGGTCAATAATATAACAAGGTATATTTCAATAAATATGCAGTGAGAAGATAAATTGTCTCAAAGTAGGAACCACCAGCTGTCAATACAATTAATGACAAAAGAGCAGAGAAGTGGCCTTGAGGGAATACCGACCCATTTGGGAATTGATTTCCTTGGGTTCTGAGCTTTATTGCAGAACATCTTTTAGCAGAAAAGAAACGTGTTAAAAGCAGAATCTTTTAAAAATATTGTCATTCCAGACAAGATCTCTCAAACACCATTGTTGACTGATAGACTTACAGGATGGG
>NW_016805019.1:1098041-1109914 GCF_001698545.2 Rhinopithecus bieti
AGGAACAAAGAAAAGAAAAATGTCTTCAGCCATCTGTGGTACTTGCTACAGGTATAGTATACTGTCACTGATGTATTGACTGCTGAGATAATTAATTCTGAATGGACTAAGTTTAATGGCTTTCGAGAGTAAGGAAGCAGGGTAAAACTTATGTCACAACCCACATTATATGTACACTTTTGTCCAGAGATGCAAAAATCTATTGCATTATTTTGAGGTAGATTCACATTTCTAAGAAGAAATAATGAAAAAATCTAAGGTTAAACAATTATACACTTTGTCAATCTTAAACATTAACAATCTAATGATGTCTTAATCCCTTTTTTAAACTTTTCCTTGAGTATAATTAGTATTCGTGGTGAAATTCCATATATTTTCCCTTTTTGGGAAAAGTTGTAAGCAAATACTTTGTTTTTCTCTACTCTTTTTTACAAATAAAACTTCATTTGTCTTCAGTGACAAACACTTTAGAAGGAATTAACATACCCCAGTAGCGTATTTAGAAGTCACATGGTACATCTGACTACAAATGTGATTTGTTTAGTCATTAATAGGAATAATTTTAGGGTCTCCTGAAATTACACTTTGTCTAGGCCACTATCCCCTAAGTTTTGGTTTCATAATGACAAACAAAAATTAAAACAAAAGGCCTAATTTTCCCTATTGAAAATAAGAGAAGAGGCCAGGAGTGGTGGCTCATGCCTGTAATCCCAGCACTTTGGGAGGCTGAGGCAGATGGATCACGAGGTCAGGAGTTCGAGACCAGCCTGGCCAATAAGGTGAAACACCGTCTCTACTAAAAATACAAAAATTATCAGAGTGTCGTGATGTGTGCCTGTAGTCCCAGCTGCTCGGGAGGCTGAGGCAAGAGAATTGCTTGACCCCGAGAGGCGGAGGTCGTAGTGAGCCAAGATTGCACCACTGCACTCCAGCCTAGGTGACAGAGAGCAAGACTCCATCTCGGGAAAAAGAAAAAAAGAAAGAAAGAAAGAAAAATAAAATAAGGGAAGAGGCCAGGTGCTGTGGCTCATGCCTGTAATCCCAGCACTTTGGGAGGCCGAGGTGGGCAGACCACTTGAGGTCAGGAGTTTGAGACCAGCCTCGCCAACATGGTGAAACCCCGTCTCTACTAAAAATATAAAAATTAGCTGGGCAATGATGGCAGGCACCTGTAATTCCAGTTATTTAGGAGGGTGAAGTAGGAGAATCACTTGAACCGGGGAGGTGGAGGTTGCAGTGAGCAGAGATCACGCCATTGCACTCCAGCCTGGGCAAAAAGAGCGAACTCCATCTTAAAAAAAAAAAGAAAATTTACTTTAAACGACTTGTAATTGCAAGTACTTTCTTCTCTTCTTTGAAAATGGCATAGGTCTTTTGACAGAGTTGTGACCTAGGAATATCTTTCTCAAGGTCATGGGAGCCATGTCTTTACCATATAAACATCAGAAAGACAGCACCCCATCACCCAGTTTCTGTGGCAAGATAGGAGTCTAACTTCAGTGTACACCTTGCTTTAAATTATAAAACTACATTCTTTCATAAAAATGTCAGAAGTTAGGCTGGGCGCGGTGGCTCAAGCCTGTAATCCCAGCACTTTGGGAGGCCGAGACGGGCGGATCACGAGGTCAGGAGATCGAGACCATCCTGGCTAACACGGTGAAACCCCGTCTCTACTAAAAAAAAATACAAAAAACTAGCCGGGCGAGGTGGCGGGCGCCTGTAGTCCCAGCTACTCGTGCTGGAGCCTGAGGCAGGAGAATGGCGTAAACCCGGGAGGCGGAGCTTGCGTGAGCTGAGATCCAGCCACTGCACTCCAGCCTGGGCCACAGAGCGAGACTCCGTCTCAAAAAAAAAAACAAAAAACAAAAAACAAAAATGTCAGAAGTTTGTTTTTCTTTCGAATAAAGTCAATTAGCTAACACAGATGGCGATTCAATTGCCATATAAAGTTATAAGCTGTGTATAATAAAAAGTGGTGTTGAGTCGTCTTACTTGAGGATTAGTTATCATTAATCTTGGAAACATATATGTGAAGAGTTGTTTCTACTTAACTATATAAAAATCTGAGATTTCTGTCCTTCCAATATTTTAGCAGAGGTATTGTACCTTATCTTGCTGATGATACAATAACATGCTGTTTAATTCTTATTAAATAATGCAATTGTCTTTTGCCTGTACTACCTTTGTAGAGAGGTCCTTGAAGTTGGGATAATTTTTTAACTATATTTGACTCAACAGATTCTTCCTTTTTACAAGTTGAATGCATTAAACAGAAGGGTTGTTTACAAGTGGGACGTCTTTGCTTGCAATTCACTGAATTTGCCATGAAAATTTGCACTTTATTGTTTGCTGGTCCATTCCTGCCAGTACATTTGTTTTGAATATTCTAGTCATATAAATGATAGTGATTGGTAAAAAACTGTAAAGAACATAATGCCAATCTTTACTATTACTCAAAGTTACTACATATTGCAATTCTGTCAAAAAATATCTCTTATATTTTCCATATGTATTCTAGCTATCTTGTATCTAGCTAGCTATTCATGAAATTTGTTAGTTTCATAATTCCAACGCATTCAAACAAACTTTAGAAGAAACTATATGGTCATACTCTGAGAATGTGAGGTAAATGAAGGTATTGTTTTCATAGCAAATCTTACTCTCTTGTATGACAGGTATATTGTTAAAATGCCACCTTTTCCTCCTGGAATACCATGTAATGGTTGAACATTCTTTGGTTCTGTTGAAAATAATGTGATTTTTCTCGGCTCACTGCAAGCTCCGCCTCCTGGGTTTATGCCATTCTCCGGCCTCAGCCTCCCAAGTAGCTGGGACTACAGGCGCCCGCCACCATACCTGGCTAATTTTTTGTATTTTTAGTAGAGACGGGGTTTCACCGTGTTAGCCAGGATGGTCTCGATCTCCTGACCTCGTGATCCGCCCGTCTTGGCCTCCCAAAGTGCTGGGATTACAGGCGTGAGCCACCGCACCCAGCCAATAATGTGCTGATTTTAATGGAGTGGGTAAAATGACATAATGTTTAAAAACAGGGCTTCTGGAGTCAGATTTTCTAACTCAAAATCCTAGCTCTATTCTTTGTTACATGCGTGAATACTGATTAATTGTTTAGCCTCTATGCTTCTGCTTCTTTATTAATGACACAGAAATATGTCTTAAGTCAAGCTCCTTATATAGAAACTCTCTTGTGGATATTTGCTTGGAGCTTGATTGGGGACTACTCAGAAGAACAATACCTTAAGGAAGTGAAGGAAGCAGAGTTGTAGGGTCTTTCTCGGGTGGAGCACTGACTTCCATGAGGCAATCTTTTTGGCTCCAGATCAAGTTCCAAAGGTGACAGACTCAGGTGAAGTCTTTAACAGGTAATACTTCCAGCAGCTGGGGAAATAAATGCTTTGGTCCAGGAAAGGGACTGAAAGCAGATCCATCCGGACAGCTTAATGCAGAATCCACTACTAAAATATATCAGTACCTATTATATTTGTTTTTTCTTTTCTTTTTTATTTATGTGTATTTTTCATTTTTTTTGTTTTTCAGAGACAGCATCTCACGCTCTCACCCAGGCTGGAGTGCAATGACACAATCATGGCTCACTGCAGCCTCAAACACCTGGGCTCAAGCTGTCTGCCTCTCTTAGCCTCCTGAATAGCTATAACTATAGGCTCACACCACAACGACCTGCCAATTGAAAAAAAAAAAAAAAAAAAAAAACACATTGTAGAGACAGAGGTCTCACTATGTTGCTCAGGCTGGTCTCCAACTCCTGGCCGTAAGTGAGTTTTCCACTTCATCTTCCCAAAACACTGAGACTACAGATATGGGCTACCTTACCCAACCTACATTTGTTGTTTTAAGATTTAAAAGAACTCATCAATGTAAGTCCTCAGAATAGCAGCTCATCCACAGAAAATGTACTGAAAATGTTAGCTTGTATTAAAAACTAAATTTTTTTTAGTTCTAGGTTATTTCTTTAGGTTGAAATACACTGTTGGCTTATGAGAACTTCTAATATACAGTGCTCTTTCTAGCAAATTTTCTCTGAGAATAACTTTTTGGTTAAATAAAAAATTTATCCAAACCATCATTGGCATCATTTGTACGAACATTTTATACTCCACAGGAATTTTCATGTTCTGACCAAAATTGTTGGAGAAAATTTCAAATTCTGATAAAATTAATTAAATAGTTAGAATAGAATAGAACAAAATATTAATGTTGATGTTCCTGTATTAATAATAATTTACTATGTTAATATTTGCCCTTTCCATCAAGGTAGGATTATAGTGCAGATTTTATTAGTTGAGAAAACACTGTTTATTGCTTTGTTCTCCATCAATAGAGTCAATAGGAGAGGCATTATACTCATTTTAATTTCTCTTTTGGAATTGCCCATACAGTCAATAGGAGAGGCATTATACTCATTTTAATTTCTCTTTTGGAATTGCCCATACAGTCAACTTTCCCAGGCATAAACATGCAATTTCTAAGGTCAACATTCAACAAGACTTAATTTCAGACATAAAGTAAAGTTTCCTATCTTAATTACAACAGTAATGTTCATTGTGCTTATCAAATGTTTTTATTATATAGGTTGTTAATAGCAAATATATTCACTAGAATCTAAATTTGATACAATGTTATCTTTACATCCACATTAAATGGAAGGTAGCATAGTGTGATGATGTTGAGTCTGATGAATTTGGTTTAAAATTCTTACTTTGCCAGTGAGCTGAGGTCGTGCCATTGCACTCCAGCCTGGGTGACAGGGCAAGACTCCATCTCAAAAACAACAACAACAAAACAAAACAAAACAAAACAACAACAACAACAACAAAAATCTTCTTACTTTGCTACTTATGTAGTATATGTGATCTTGAGCGATTAAACCTCCCTATGTCCAACTTTCCTCAGGATATGAATCAGGAGTGTGACTGGAAGTAGGCAGAAATACATAAATGAAGCACAGAGAATTTTTAGGGCAATGAAATTACTGTATAATATTTCTGTATTGATGAACACATGTTGTTGTACATTTATCCAAAACCATAGTGTGTACAACACCATAAATGAACCCTAATGTAAACTATAGACTTTGGGTAATTATATATCAATGTAATTTCATCAAGTATAACAAATGCACCACTCTGGAGGGGTATGTTAAAAATGTGGGAGGCTAAGTATGTGTAGGGGCAGAGGACATATGTGGAATCTTGTCCCTTTCTCTCAATTTTACTTTGAAGATGAAACTACTCTTTAAAATGTCTTTTAGAAAGGGCATGAAATACTCTTTATTTTATTTTATTGAGAAGATTTATTTTATTGGGAAGATACTGTGAGGTGGTGAACTTCAATCAATCAATCAAAATAATATATTTAATATAGAGTTTCATAAGTAGTAATTGTTTTTATTAATAGATATTATGGTGACCTAAGCCCTGAAGGGAATTTTTAAGAGGAATTCTAGAAATTTTGTTAGTAAGGAAAATATTATTAAACTAAATGTTTAGTCTCCGAAAGTGACGGTTTTGAAGAGAAAGACAATCATCCAAAGGTATGCATATTAAGTTATTAAGGCATTATATTACTTAGTTAAAGTCATAATTACTATTAAAGTGGTTTGTCCTCTGAGGGCTGGGTTTTGCCTAGAGGAAATAAATCCAATTTGAGACTGGGCAAACTTTAAGTTAATTGCACAAGTTTCTTACTTAAAAAAAAAAAAAAGTGTCCTTTCCTGCATGTTCCTGAGGTAGAATAAATTCCGCCTGCACTAATTAGTCTTAACCAGCCTACCAAATATCTCACATTTATAAAAATATCAATATACGGTAAGGGCTAACCCTACAAAAATTACTTAAGAAATGTAGCATCAATTTTAAAACTATGACATAATGTAAACATATTTGAAGATAATATAGTGTTTAGTTCCTTTGAAGTGATTTTTCCAGGCCGTTGTTAAATTCACTTTGGATTATTTACTTCCTTTTGTTCATGGAGACTTTAGTTAACAGCCCTTCAAGAAAGATTTTGGTTAAAATTCCTTTATAGAAAATTACAAGCATAAGTATTAACACACGATGACAGTCCCACTCAGAGCCCTGGAAAAAGGTGGGTCAAGTGAGAATGCCTGAAGTCAAAACTTAATTCGCTTTTTATTACATTCCCTTCCTATTTATTCTCCTCCTTACCCAGCCTAAAATCCATAGTCAATAATTATAATAATTGCTGTATAAATATCCCCTTTCTTTTCTCTTGCTTCATAACATTAATTCGGCCAAGCCATAACCTTGGTACATTCAGTTCTGTCTGCTCCCACAGAGCTGAACAGGTCTGAAGAAAACCACATTAGCATCCTGATTAGTCTCACTTTAAAGTCATAGTTTTGTGATTTAAGTTGGCCCTTAGTATGGTCTGGAATCACACAATATTCTCCTAGTTCATTGACTACCTTCCTCTCCTAGACAGCAATTTCATACATTCTCTTTCCTCCTCAACCCCGTAGTACCACACATCTTCACTCACAGCTGACCTAGCTTTCACCTATATTAAGAACATAGCAAACATTAGATGAGCTCCAAAAATATTCAGCCACTTACCAGCATCTGTACCCATACTTCTACCTTTCCTCCCTGTTACTATGGGACACTTGTTCCTAGGCAAAGTGTAATGGCCTCATGTGGGAATAGGGTTCCATCTTTTTTTAACCTCTTCAAGATCCAAACTCCAACAATTACCCCTTAATTGTATAATATCAGCTTTTACTGTATCTGCAGTTTATGACTCAGATACTGACTTCTTCCTAGATTCCAGATACTTACTTCCAGCTATCTACTCAAAGTCCCTGCTTGGGAGAGTAATAGCCATTTAAATTTTATCATCATCTTCCCTCCTCAAAATTTCTACCTAACACAATATCCCCAGCTCTGTTAGGGCAACAACATCTTTCTGAAAGCTCAAGGCCAAATGCTGAAAGTTGGCTGAGAGTGTCTTTATCTTCCAAAGCATACCCAGTCACTTAGCACACCTTATTGGCCTCATCTTCAAACTATACTCAGAATTAAACTGATTGCCACTTTTCCCTTGAGTTGAAAAGTTCCAGTCTAGCCTGGGCAACAAAATGAGACTCCCATCTTATTAAAATGAATAAATAAAATAACGTAAAATCAGGTCATGCCATTTCACTGCTTAAAATGCTCTACTGTCCGCCTATTTGTTCAAGACAGAAAACAATAAAAAGAAACATAACCTAAACAATTACCTACAAGATCCTAGACAATATGAACCCAATACCTTTCAGAGATATGCCCTCTTTTCCCCCTTGTTCTGTCTCAGCCCCTCAGGTTTTGTTCTCTGTGTCAGATACCTTCCATTTCAAGGCCTTTGCACTTGCTGTTTGTTTCTTTTGTCTGAAAATCTTTTCCTTCAGATATTCATTCCCTTGTTTTCTTTATCTTTTTTGCTCAAATATAACCTTCTCTGACAATTTTCTTTAAAATTCTACAGTCAGACTTTTCTCCTCCCCTTTCCCAGGTTGGTATTCCTCCATAACAAGCTTATCACCATGTAACATGCCATATATTATTATTACTATTATTTCTTTATTGTCTGTCTCCACTCATTGTATTATAAATTCCATGCAGGCAGACATTTCTATCTGTTTCCTTCATTGCAGTTTCTACAGCATTTAGAATTTTGCTAGGAGAATATCTGACACCCAATAGTTTTAAATGAGTGAATAAACAAAATTAAGTGAATCTGAATATGACACTTTACATATGAAAAGAAGTTTAAAAGTCTAACTTAATGACTGAAAGAAAAATGCTAGCAAAGATAGATGAAAAAATAAAGTTAGATGCTTACTACATACCAACACCAATTTAATTCTAGATGGATTAAAGAACTTATTGTTTTAAAATGTAAAAGGCTAGACAAAATTAAAAGATATTGTCTATCACATTTCTGATTGGCTCAGGATCTTCTGCACATAAAACAAAAGAAGAAATTTGAAATTAAAAAATATTTTAAAGCAATGGAAAGTATAATGTAGAAAAATATCGATAGACATGACTACGTCTGGATATCCATAAAGAACTTAAACAAAATTTAAAACTAAACTTTAAAACAAATAAGATAGAAAAGATTTTAATAACCTTAAGGAAAATACTAAAAAAAGAAACAAAGTGAATGAATATAGGAGATTAATAGAAAATTCAGAAACAGGTATTTATGACTCCTGGAAGAAGGGTGTGGGCTGAATGTTAACTTTTGCCATTGTTCTAGGGAAACACATCTGCAACATCATTAACAGCCTGTTTTGCTGTACATTTCTGTAGTGAGCTGAATGTTGCCCCCCCTCCCCCGCTCAGCCCCTGAAGCTGATAGGTCTATCTTGATAAATCTGTGAATGTGACTTTATTTGGAAAAACTTATCTGCAGATATAATTAACATGAGGATCCTAAGATGAGATAATCCTGGATTAGTGTGGGCCTAAAATCCAGTGATAAGTGTCATAAAGAGAAATGGGATTTGAAAGGACACACAGAGGAGAAAGTGAGGTGAAGATGGAAGTAGAGACTGAATTTATGCAAAACACAAGTCAAGGAACAGCTCAAGCCACTAGAAGCTGGGAGAGACAAGAAGGGATTCCTCACTAGAGCTTTCAGAGGGAGCATGTCCCTGTTGACACCTTGATTTCAGACATCAGTCCTCCAGAACTGAAAGAAAATAAATTCATGTTGATTTAAGCCACCCAATTTGTAGTTATTTCTTATGGTGAACATAGGAAACAAAAACATCATCCCAGACCTGACTGGATCAGAAAACAAAACAAAGCATATTCATACACATACACACAGGCACACACACACACACATACACACACACACAAACACACTTTTAACAATTTGCAGTGAAAAATGGGTCCAAATTGTTTCAACTAGAATTGCAGTTTTCAAGAGAATTTGATTACTTTTGGTATGTTTGCTGGTAACATACCAAAAATAAGTATTGCCAGACAATTTTCCTAGGGTCTTTTTTGTTTCTGCACATTTTGTGTGTAAGCCATTGAATGCCCTTCTTTTCAACTACCTTTCCAAAGATAGTTGAATACTCAACAGCTTTGAAAAGTAGAGATAATGCCACCTGCTAGAAGAAAGAACAAGCATGTTCACTGCTCATTATGAAATATTGGGTTTCTAAGCTCATAGTTCCTTTTCTATAATTAATCTCCTGTGTATGCAAGTGTTATTTGTCATCTGGACCTCCTCATGTGGCCCTGTGGTAACTGAGGCTTGTGACAACAGCACAAATAGTGATGCTGCTACTGCAATTGCCATGAGTAGGTAACTGTCCATCAGTGATCCAGGAGTCTCATACCTTCTACCAGAATCCATAAAACTGTGGCAGGCTAACTGGTTAGCATATAAGTACTATAAAATCTCAGCAATTTGCTCTGCTTTTCAGGCAGTCTCCATAGTATGTATGATGGTCAAACATGCAACTCTGGCTTTTGTCTGTCACGTGAGTTCGTAGCCAACACTTGTAACAGCCAGCTGGGCATCATTCTCCAGTGTGCCCAAGACATCTCATATTGAATATGTTCCAAAATTGAACTTAAATTTTTGCTTTCAACTCCTTTTTATCCTATTTTGAGACCTCAGTTAATACAATCATCATTTTCACAACTTGAATAGTACATCACTCTTCCTTCTTCTGCTTCAATAAAATCAGCTAATATTTCCTGTCAATTTTACTCTCAAAATTGCTTGCATATATTCCTGTCTGCATATTTTCTCTGCTTTTGTGTTAGTCCGAGTCATTTGAGAAAAATATGTGAAGACAGGATTAAACATGTAAGAATTTTTTAAGGAGAAAAATCCATGTGAGAGAAAATGGGAAGAGATCCAGAACAGCTGGGAGAACCATCGGACCACGATGTAAGATTGCTCTTGAATGAAAGAGAAAAGAAATAAAGATTGAATGGGAATTCCTGAAAATACCATGCAGTCCGAGGGATGTTGAGCAACATGGGAGATTCTCAAGGCTAAACCAACTCTCAGAGGATATTCACTTCTCTCAGAAATGAGCCTGTTTTTGTATGCCTGCTTTGAAGTGAATGTTTCTGAAGGCCGTCCAAGAGAAACATAGATAAAGATTGGTATAAACCCAGTAATGGTGTCCTGGTTTAATCACTTTTCCGTCATTTAGAGATCAATGAAATACTTTCTCTCAGTTGCCACAGTACTCATGCAAATTCTTATGTCTTAGTAATAGTAATAATATTTGGCATTATTTATAAATTCCCTGTGTTAATTTTATTGCTAGAATTATGCTCCTAGAGTACAAATATGACCATGTGAAAGAAACTATCAAAATTTTCTTATTCCTTAATTCTATCCCTCATTGTCCCATACCTTTTAAAGAATGTGCCTACTTCATCATTCTAAACAAGAATATCCTGAGCTCTGCTTCTAAATTCAGTGAGTTAATTAGACATAGCAATGAAATTTTGGTAAATTTTCCTGATGTTTGGTGACTTAAGCTAAACTTGGTAAATATTAGGGTTAGGTTTAGGCATTTTCATGGGCAATTTCCTCTGCCTGCATTAAAAATCTCTTTGTTAGGGCTCCAAGCTCTTCTCACCTTATTTTCTTCTCCATTTCTCTCAGGCTTTCTTCTTTTGATGTTAAAATCTCTGCAATGGCATGTCTGACAACTTAATTAGATCTGCAGACAGTCCTGATGACAAATCTGGTACTCCTTGGAGCAATGGAACTCACATTTATAGGGCTTGGGACTTGAAAATACGTGGGATTACTCATACATTCTCATGGTTTCTGCCAATAATCCAATATTCATTAATAAAAATATATACTTTTCATGAATTTTATGTGGGTCATACTTATAGATATTTGCTCACATTTGTTAAAGTAGATAGAGTAGATAGATAATATATAATGGTGCTGCACATTTGCAAAATTTTTGTTTTTTTCTTTTAGAATTTTCCTTTTTCTCTGGTATTTAATTTTATACACTCTGTTTTATCAAAGTCTTAATTACCTTAATGCACAATTATCTATAGAATTTAAAAAATAAATGTAAAGGTAGTCTGTGTTTTCAAATTTTGGTTATAGTTTTATTAAAACTTAAAATAAATATAAAGGTAAATAAAATTAGTTGTTTTATTTATATTTTCAAAACAGTATTTTTGCCAAAATATTCAAAATCACATTTTAAAGTTAAAATATATAAATTCTAATTAAATAACCAAACAAAATTAAATACATAATTTTAAAACCATTGTTTGAATTTTTGACTTTTATTTAAGCCTTATTAAATCTTTTCCTAAAAATTGAACTTTATAACTTAATAAACATTACTTTGCCAAAGTAAAAATTGGTACTCTACTTTATTGTGAGTAAATTTATAAGTCAACATGACTGGGTCATGAAGTACCCAAATATTTGATGAAACATTATTCTGAGTGTTTCTGTGAGGGTATTTCTGAATGAGGTTAATATAGGAAACAGTAGACGGTAAAACAGACTGCTCTCCCTAAGGTGGGTAGTCCTTAGTCAACCAATTGCAGGCCTGAATAGAACAAAAAGGCTGACTCTCTTCTGAGCAAGGGAGAATCCTTTCTGCCTAAGCCCCTTTGAACTGAGCCATCAGCTTTTTCTTGCCCTGAGACTCAACTGCAACATTGGCTCATCCTGGGTTTTCAGCCTGCTGGCCTTTAGACTGAAACCTCACCATTAGCTTGCCTCTGTCTCCAGGTTGCCCATTCACCCTGCAGGCCTTGTGAATTATCAGTAATATGGTTTGGCTGTGTCATCAGCCAGATCTCATCTTGAATTCC
>NW_016805019.1:1110575-1118156 GCF_001698545.2 Rhinopithecus bieti
TACTATACTTTATAATTTATAACATAATGTATATTATATATTATAATATTAGATATATAATGCAATATATCAATATATTATATAGTTGATATTATATTAAATATATAATATATAAATATTGTATATTTACACATAACATATAACTAGTAAACATATTAGTCATAATCCATGCATATTATGCCTAAATTATATATATATTCACATACATACACACACATTTCATAATAAAATGAATTTGTTATTATTGTGCCCATTTCCTCAGCCACTGTGTGCCATTTTGACTACTATGCCATGAGTAATATGAGTCCCTCTGGTTTACTAATTGAAGCACCAACAAAAATGGGAAAGCAGATCCTGGAAACTACTGAGAAAGTATACTTAATTATGGAATAATCAATTACATCCTTGCTATCCAAGAGAAAGAATTTGGCAAATTAATTTGTCTTTTATCTGAGTGCTTCTATTATGCAATTCCTTTCTGCAATGAAAAATATTATTTGTCTTCAAGACTGACATCAACACCACCTGCCAATCTTCATGACACTCAGATGTATTTTTGTTTTTTTTTTATGAAGACTTAGAACAAGATATATGGAAAAACATTTCCTTGGACTTTAACAATGTAAGTCACAAGAGTCGACATATAGATATTATGTGAATGCTGGCTGATGAGCCCCAAGTGACTTAGCTGTGTGTTTGCATGGGTTTATATGCTCATGATTTCTGAAGCCCTTAAGAATGATAAGTATAAATCAGAGTTCCCTCTTGCCTGGCTGTCAAAATGGTAATGATAGAATTCGCCAATACATTTACCAGCTTTGTTAGAGTTTAATGTTAACTGTAGTGTTAAACTGTATGTTTTTCCCATAGAAGAAAAAGTAGACCTATTTGGGGTAGACACAGTTAATCTTTGTGCTTCAATAGTGAGCAATATACAAGATTTATATCACGTGTTTACCACAATGTAATGATGTGTACTCACATGTTAAAGTGATAATTACTCAATGAGTTTGTGATAAGGACTATATAGTGAAGCCGTAAGGTCCAAAAGACATTTTAATTTATACGGCATGAATCACTGCTATGACTGAGAAGGTGAGTTATGATGAAGGTTAACTTTCACTAAATAAACATATTAATCTTAAAAAGGGTAGCTTCCCAAAATAACAGGATTCCCTATTTATGTAAAAATGGCCATATGTTATGGTAATGAATGTTTAAGAATATATTTGAACAATGAATATGAGTTAATCAGGGTTGGAGTCTTACATCTGAGCTTTATTGCTACATCCTTTGTATTTGGATCAAAGAAAATCGATGAGATCCTGAGTAAGAAATTATGGAGTGCATATCAATTTGAAGAGGGTCCAGAATAATATCAGTATTTCATAATCCAGCAAACAAAACTGAGGTGCACTGGCCAGTAAACAGTTTGAATAGAATAATTAAAGCAGTTATTACAGAGTTTCCACTGCAAAGGCTGCACACTTACTATATGTAATTGAATAAAGACACATGTTTTCATATCTCTGTACCCTTCTAAAGTAGCATTATGCTCTCGAGATTGGCAGTGCCAGCAAATGTTTAACCATACTGCTAGGACAAAAAGGGATTCAAATAGGTTAATAAAACCTTTATTATTAACTTGGGAATCTTAGAATAAATTTCTGAGAGAGAATCATCTTCAAATATCAACAAATAAGTACATTTTATAAAATAAAACCTAGAACTACATCAATAATTTGGAAATGATGAGTCAAATATAACACATTTAATATATATATAAATGTAGAGTCTGATGCTAGGGTTTCAGAAAGATCTACAAAATCTAAGAGGGGACAATGGCTCAATAGCATTGCATATAATTTAGGTATTTAAATTTCTAATAAACTCAGTGTGAATCAACAGTAACAGATGGCTGGCAAATATGCTAATAAAATTTCAAAGTACTTTAATAGAAGTGTTACCTCTAGAATGAAGGCGATAATGTGTTTAGTTTTTAGAGTATTAGACCAGCACATTAAAGGTATAGTGACAAAGTAGAAAACATTTAGAGGACAATTTTATAGAAATAATGAGAGTACACAAAACCTAGGGATATTTACCTTGTAAAAGACAAAACTCACAGTTGTCTTTTACTATGTGGAAATCTATCCTGAAAAACGGGGTTAGAATTGCTCTGTAGGTCCTACATTCCTTTTAGATAAGTTGGTCAAGAAAGAAAACTTTGAGTAAGTGGCATTTTATCAGAGATGTGAAGGAGATGATGGATTGAGCAGAATAAAGATCTAGGAGAAATAAATCTGGTTTGAGGAAACAGCAACTGTACAGCCTTGAGATCAGAATGAGAAAAATACTAAGATCGTAGACCCACATATATGTGTCATATATAACATGTTTGCATATGCATACACTGATATATTTATCCATATACGTTCTTTAAAAAAAAATCATTTCACCAATAGGCAATCTAGAGACTTCGGTTAGGGAGGCATATTAAAAGCAGACAAAAGATGACAGGAAACATTGTAGCAATGAAATCTCTTCAAACTAATCAGTGCTGCTTTCCTAAAGGGTGGTTCAGTGAAGACAGTTAATCTTTTACATTGTTTTTCCAGATTGTATCATTGAAAACAACACTACATTATTTAACTGAAAGTAAGAGTTGTAATGACTGTTTTAAACTTTTTCACGTACATTTAGGCAAAATGATTATGATTCAAGTTCATTTTCTATGTGAAACAGAAAGACAAAATAATAAATGAGGAGTTGACTCTTTAAAGACAGGTATTTTTTAGTTTATCTGAAAATATTCTCTCAAGTTTATGGTAAATGTGCTTATCATTGACTTTGCCAAATTAAACCTGTTATTAATATTGTCTTGCTTTCTTTGCTCCCAGAATATTACTTCAGGATAATTTTTCTGTGTGTGAATTCCAACTGTATTTCTTATAGTCCAAAATTACTCTTTTATTGATTATAATTTCCTGAAGAGAGTTTTAAAGATTATATCAGATCCCATCTCATGTGTGAGTATTGCACTTAATTTGATTAAATTTAAAAAGTTAAAGTTTATTAGATGTGATAATAGAAAGAAATCAATTGTGCATATTAAAACAAATACTCAAACAAAAAAAACTTTGCTTCATAATACACAAATAAATCCTTAAAGTCATGTGATCTTTTACAAAGTGTATTTACATATTTTTTAAATTTAATCTTCACATAAATAATTTAGTAGGATAAGTATTATGTGTATTATTTTGAAAATCAGGGAACAAATTCATAAACTCAACAACTTTACGAAGTCAGTAGAAAAGTAAGAATTTCCAGCTCAGCATTGCCTACACTTTAGTTGACCAGTTTCCAAAAATATTTTGCTAAAATACTCAATAAACTGATCAATTAAGAACAAACAATGACCTAAGCAAACCAGATGAATTTATAATAACATATATCAATTTCTACAGTATTCAATATTGTAAACTTTTGTATTTTTTAAAGCTGTGTCTCCTTGGATTTTCAAACCCTGGATTCTAGTCATTTTCTTTTCATCTTTAATTTCACTTTCATTTCCTGTTTCATCCTTTTATGCTCTGACACTCCACGTTCAAAATGGTCTTTTCTTGTTTCTCTTTGCAGTCTACATACTCACGTTTCAGGATTTCAAATTTCTGTTTCCACAATTCACCTGGCTTACCAAGGTCTTATTTTCTGAGCAGAATATATCATCTGTGGATGTAGGCATAGCTGTGGAGAACAGGAATAACAGAAGGCGGGCAATGTCTACAAAAGCAACTTGTTGAAATACGGTAAGAGAAGTAAACTAAAATGAGTAAAAGCAGCTTTGCCAGCATTAAGAACAAAATATTTAAAATCTAAGAATTTGTGGTGAAACTGATTGACCTCTTCTAAGACCTCATTAACATATTTTTAAAATTCAAGGATAAATAGCTGAGAAAATCAACATGGCATTATTCACAGGAGGAGAGGAAGAGAGAAACTGAAGAAAGCCTGTCAAGACCAAAGGGCATCAAGATATAAGTTCCGTGGTAACGTGGAACTGTCTATTTAATTCACTGATCTAATGCTGACATGCTAGCACATAGTAGTTGCTTAATAAATATTTGTATAAATGATACATAAATAAAAGACTAGAAAGGAGAATTCTTACTGACAGTGCATATTATGGAGATTCTCAAAGACTTTTTCATTAATTTCTATTTTCTTCAAAATATAGTCAGTTTTCAAAATGACTAGTTTGGGAATGAACTTGTCCAATGTGTTATTCTTGCCTCCTCTAACTGAACATAACCATCTAGTTCTGTGACAACCTCAAAAACAAAATTGAATCTGGCAAGGGTAAATCTGAAAAAGAGAATTGAATGATAAATAACACACGCTTTTACTTCTTGACTGGATCAGGTTACTATTGATTTTCTTTGTGTTTAAAGCAAAATGTCTTCTGCCTCTTCGGGTTTATACTTTCCAGTTCATTAATTGTTGATGGAATACACTAAATACCAACCAAAATTTTATTAGAGCACAGGTCTTCTGTTATTGATGGCAATTCTGAGATTATCAGGATAAAAATGAAGTGTTTAGAAAAGACCAGTTAATAGTTATGCCTAAGAGATATTCAGGTTCAATTTTTTACAAGTTTGCTTTGACAACTAAATGTTTTTGTTTTTTTTATATTGTATTCATTATTAACTAAAATTATGACTTTGGCTTTCTTGAGACAAAAATATTTTGCTTTAGTGTAGTGCTATAATTGGCCTAGTTACAACACATGTGTGTTCTGTAGCTTGGAAACATGAAGAACCTAATGAATCCACTTGCTATTTTTTATTTTTTATTGTATGTTTACTTTTTAGACACAGTCTCGCTCTGTCACCTGGGCTGTAGTGCAGTGGTACAATCTCGGCTTACTGTAGCCTCTGCCTCCCGAATTCAAGTGATTCTCCTGCCTCAGCCTCCCGAGTAGCTGGGATTACAGGTGCGCACCACCACACCTGGGTAATTTTTGTATTTTTAGTAGAGACAGGTTTTCACTATGTTGAGCAGGCTGGCCTTGAACTCCTGACCTCAGGTGATCAGCTTGCCTTGGCCTCCCAAAGTGCTGAAATTACAGGTGTGAGCTACAGCGCCCAGCCCAATTGTTTTTATTCCAAAGGCAAAAAGACATATTCCTCAGAGGACACTGAATGCTAATAGAAAGAAGAAAAAAATTCATTTTGGTTTGTTTTGTTAAATACCTGCCTCAGGTCTATATTTTGCACAGAGCTAGGGTTTTAGCTTCAGAGAACTATCATTGGGTAAAAAAAATACACGTTTTTGTGTGTGTGTGTGTAATTTTATCTTTCCTGTAAACAGAGCCACAGGCAAGCAACTATAACATTACAAATTGCTAAAAGCACATCTTTTCATTTCAAACAAACATTTTTTGAGAAAAATCTTTGGATTTTAATTTTTTTCAGTTTTTGAAGTGTGAGGCAAAGTAGGAAATGTAAGAAGCCATGTTTGCTCTTTTCTGCTTATACCACTGACTCCATGATAATGTTCAGCTGTCCAGAAGGATGCTTTGAAGACAAAACAAAATAGAGCACACGATTCCTCACATCTTTTCCCTGAGTCTCTCTATTCCTTAGAAGATAATTGGCCCTGGTCATTGTCTTTTCCTACACGTAAGATGTCTGACGGGATTGGTTATGCTTCTGTCATGTATAGCCAGATGTATTTCTACACCTATACTTTGATGTACTTCTGCTTCAATGTAACTTCTGAGCAAGTGTGATGTGATTTTACACATGTTGAGCCCCCACCAACTGTATATGAACAGTGGACTGAAATACTGTGCTGGAGTAGTCTCATAGAAATGCTCCTGGCCTGTAGGACTTGGTCTGTAGTCCTCAGTAAGTCTTTTGAATAAAACTAACTTTAATTTTTTAAAAGTTTTTCAAAATTTATTCCCTATTTGGCAGAAGTTTTGTGGGAGGAGGACTTTAAACTAGGTGGTAACCAAGGTGTATGCTGAAGGAAAAACAGAAAAGATATTAGAAAAAAAATTGTTCACTATTGTAGTTCTTTAAGCCACTAGAAGTATAGTAATAATAATCTTAAATTCTACAAATCCCTGGGCTATGGGCTTACACTATTGGTGGGGTTAATCTCCAGTCCCTGCACAGAACAGCCATGTTCATGCAGGGGAATGTGGGCAAGCCACAGAAACGTTTGTTTTGGGCTGAAGAAGGAGATTATGCCCTGAAGTCACGTTGGCGGTCACCATGGGATGGGCATTTTCTGAGGACCTCAGTTTCTTTGCAGCCTCCAGATAGGGATAGTGTTTATCTAAACTGAAGGCCAGATGCCCTGTAATATTGAGAGCAGGTGATAGGAAAGCAGATTGCATTCCTGCTCACTCAGGATGAGGAGCTGGCTCAGCCCTATCCCCACTCATTGCCATGGAGACCTTAGTGCATTTCACCACAAGCTCTTCAAGACACACTGTCAGGGCCATGCTTCTGCTCATCATCAGGGTATCTGAGGATGATTTTACTCTTACTTCTAAGTGCTACCTACTAGACTGCAAAACCAAACAAAAAACCCTACTGACAGAAGGGCATGGTGCCGGATAATCTTCTTGAGACCTCCACCCTTCCATCCCTGGCAGAAGATAGTGACTCAAGTTTCACGCCCAATGGGCTCAGCACGTGTAAAATCACACACTCCATATATTGCCACAACAATCAGCATTCGAGAAGCCCCATTCAAATGTTACCTAAAACCAAGGAACTCACACAGAGCATTGACCTTCTGAAAATACCCACAAACAAAGACAAACTATTGTAAATAACATACATTAGAGGCACACCCTCAAGGGAGAAAAGAATAGACAATTTTAAAATCTCATCCAAATGAAAAATTCAAAAATAAGAAGTGACAGCATCTCCAGATGAGAAGGACTCAGAGTAAGAACTCCAGTTGTACAATAAGACAGACTGTTTCAGCAACCCTAAAGGATGACACTGTTGCTATTGAATAGCAATGCATGCTAACCAAAATGAAAACCATGAAATGAGATATAATTAAAAACATGAATTGTAAGGAAGATAGTTGAGATCCAAGAGAAAGTTAAAAACCAGCACATAGAAATCAGAAAAACAATTCAGGATATGAAAGATGAGACAGATTTTATACACACACAGAAACACACACATATGTATATGTGTAGGATATATGTGTGTGTGTCTGTCTGTGATTGTGTATTTTAAAAAATCAAATAGAATGTCTAGAAATAAAAAAAATACTGAAGGAATTTGAAAATACAGTTGAAAACTTTAAATAGAGACTAAGTTGGGCATAGTGGCTCACACCTGTAATTGTAGCACTTTGGGAGGCCAAGGCAGGAGGATTGTTTGAGTCTAGGATTTTGAAACTAGCCTGGGAAAGATATTGAGATCTCATCTCTACAGAAATATTTTAAAAATTAGCTGGGCCCAGTAGAATGCCTGTAGTCCAAGCTAGTCAGGATGCTAAATAAAAGATCGCTTGAATCTGGCTTTTTTTTTTTTTTTTTTT
>NW_016805019.1:1118269-1179180 GCF_001698545.2 Rhinopithecus bieti
TAGAGATGCAGTTTCACTATGTTGCCCAGGCTGGTCTTGAACTCCTGAGCTCAAGCAATACTCCCGCTTCAGCCTCCAAAAGTGTTGGGGTTACAGATGTGAGTCACTGCTGCCAGAAAAAAAAAAAAAAATTAAAATCAGCAAGAGAGGAGTCAAGTCACCTATAAAGGAAGTTCCATCAGACTAACAGCAGACTTCTCAGCAGAAACCTTATGAGCCAGAATATATTAAAGACCTATTTTCAGGCTTCATAAAGAAAAGATAAATGCCAGCCAAAATTTTTATATCTTTCCAAAGTAAACTTCATAAATGAAGGAGAAATAGAATATTTAACATATAAGAAAATGCTAAGGGAATTTGATGAGCTAGAAAACGAAACCATTTTGCTTCAGCGAAGATAAAATTCTTAAAATATATAAAACATAGAAAATGAAATCCAAAGCATGGCTAAAAAAACTTAGCATTAGGTTCATGGTTGTAAAATTGAGGTTATGGCATCAGATCAAACCAAGGGTGTAGTCTTAAGACCCTTTGTTAAAACCTCTAAAGGATTTAAGTGGCCTTACTTGTCCAAAATATAGAAAGCCTGTCTGGAAAACAAAAAAATATGGCTTTTTAATCAGATGAAGTGGTCTATTATTTGATACATAGAAAACTCACAAAAACTTTTAAAAGAGTTTATAAGTAAATGGGACCCAGCTTGAAATAAAGAAACTGAGAAAATTGAATAAAAGCATCTGGACCTTTCATTTTCTATGGACAGGAGACAGATTGAGAAATAGACTCAGCTTTTCTTACAGAAAAGTGAGAACATCTCAGAGGAGGAGCCTGAAGTCTAGAGGGTAAAGTTAAGATCTGTGAAGATAGGAGGATGGATGAGGGGAGTCACTGTAATTATACAGTAGAGAATAGTGAGCTGGAAACTACCTCCAGGTAGATAACTAGACCTTTTCCCCAGGGAAGAGATCCTGGCAGCATTTGTCTAGGAGAATTTCATCATAGCAATGAACCAATGACTGCTTTGTGTCTCTCACTTACTTCCTCTGCAGTTATGTTGTTCCTGTCTCACCACTGTATGTTAGGAGTGTGTGTTTGTAGGGGGACAAATACAGATAATTTGCCTTATGAGCTCACAGGAGCCACCAGAGGAACATCATCTGCACACAGATTGATATAGGCCATGGGATCCTACACTTCAAGTTTGATAGTGTAATTCAGAAAGATTTTTGAGGGTTCTGGGGTGGAAGTGAGCACATACTTTTTGGAGGAGGAATGTGAACAATTGTAACCAGGAGTACTAGGACCTCAATACTTTGAAGTGCCTTTCATTAACAGGTGGAATCTATTTAGCCACCTCTTGAACCTGGATTAGCCAAATGACTTGCTTTGGCCAAAGTCTCTTTAGGTGGTCTTAAGTAAGCAGGGGCTTAAAAAGTGTTTGTGTATGGAGATTTACATCATGTGGCTTTTGAAGTCCTCCTTCCACTGTGTGAACAACCTGGTCTAGGCTTCTGCAAGAAAAGGTTGCTCAAAATGTGGCCTTCCCACAGTAATCAGTCTCATGAAAACCTGGCAGTAGACTACAGGCACGAGTAACCCCAGGAGAACCTTAACCCTGGAACCAATCAAATTGAGCCCATTTTTTCACCTACAATATCGAGACCTTAAAAATAGTAGGTTTTGAGCAAAGAGGTTTTGGAGTGGTTTGTTATACAGCAAAAGCTAACTAATTCAGTACTACCCTGTGCTTCAAATTGCCAACATTTCGCTATATTCTTCCAAAAATTTTCTGCAAAAGAAACAAAACATGACAAATTAATCTCAAGCAAGAATCCTTTTTCCTTCTCTACCAAGAAGTAACCGTATCAAGAATTTGCTTTGAATTGCTTCCACCCACATTACATATTTAAGCTTTTACAAATATAAAATGTTGTTTTACAGTTTTAAAATTTTACAGAAATGACACACAGCACACTTTTTCAGTAAAGAAAATGAATATGCTTTGAAACTGTAGTCATTCATTACTTATTTTTTGTGAACATTAAAAGCAGTGATTCACAAACACACACAATGGTTGGTAGAAATCTGAGAAACAAAATACATGAAAATGGTCTCCTTGAACCACTAGAATGATAGAGAAGCTAGAATCATCCTTTTAAAACATTAATCACTCTTGTAATTAAAATATTTTGATTTTAAATTTTACATAGAATAAAGATCAAAGTTCTTACAATGACCTAAGAGGCACTTTGTGATTTTCCTCTTCTTCAACTCTCTCACTTCAACTTCTACTATTTTTATTCTTCCTTACTGAAACAATAAATAATGGAAACTTGCACATAAATTGCCTAGCCCCCTACCCTTCAAATAGGAAGCCCTGGGAGGCATTCTGTACATGTCTCAAAGTCTGGTGGAACCACATCCACATTGTGCATGGCAGTGACCTCAGTAATCTGTCCTTTTAAATAATCTTTGCTTCCTTCCTTAGCTCACTCTATCATTCATGCTTCCTTGAATTATCTCCCATATAAATCTAATTTCGTTGTACAAGGTATCTATCTTGTCTTTGTCACTTTCATAGGTGAGACTATTGCAGAATCTATAATCAAATCAGGAACAAGAATATATAATTAAGACTCACCAGACAATAAGGAGGGGCTATTTCTATTTCATGGAGTGACTTACTAAGATACGAGGGCTCAGGGAACTTGGAATTATCTGAATCCTCCCAAAGCCCTCATGAAATTTGTCATCTGACACTGACACTCTCCTACTCAATCCCTGAATTTGATTGCAACCTTCACTCTTCTTTTTTTTTTTTCTCTAGGATCCCCTGTCAGATCTGTTTTAAAAATACATGCAGAATCTGACCATTTCTCATTGTCTTTATGGCAGATACCCTCATCAAATAAATAAATAAATAAATAAATGCATCATTATCTCTCCCTTGGAATATTGCAGTATAATCCTATCTATTTTTTTAACAACCATGTCTTCTCTATATAGACTGTATTTTACAAGAGAGTAAGAATGATCAAACATAATTCAGACCATTTCAAACATCATTCTTATTCTTAATGATCTACAAAGTTTTTCCATCTTCATTAAAAATCAAAATCTTTACAGTCATTCCACCTTTTATTTCACTTACATAATACTGATCCTGCTATCCCTCCAGCTTATTTTTTTATGCCTTACCTTCTGCTCACTAGGCTGTAGATACACATAATATACCAGACACATTTCCTTCTCAGCAACTTTGTGCTCACAGTTTTCCTCTGTATAGAATGCTCTTCCCTCAATTTGCTGTGTGACTTCATCCCTAACTCCCTTTAGCTTTCTGTTCCATCTTATCATAGGGACATGAAAATGTTCTGCTCAGATTTTCTGCTCTGGGAAGCGTAATTGGTGATCCCAACTGGTTCCACTACCTTATTTGGGTCAAGGCTATGTGTCCTGTGGACTGCTCTGAGCCAGTGACTGATGATGGTGGAGGTAGAAAGGCTGATCCACTCCTGAAGAAGAAAAAAACTCCTTAAACAGGTGACTTTAACTCATGGACTTCCTGTCTGCCTGTAAGAACATTTTAAAGAATTGCATTGCAGTGTAAGATTCTACCTGTTCCATTTTCTTACTTGGTCCTTTCCTTCATAGGTGGTCTCGAAGCTCTCTGCACCTTCTCAGACTCTGCCTTTTTATCCTTCACAGGTATTTCCTCCAATAAGTGCCTTACTCATGTAATCCCAACTTGGTGTGTGCTTTAGGAGGGAGGTGTGGGCATTCTCCAGTCATTTTCAGTAAAACATTACCCCATCATTATCCAGTTTATCTAGCCTTGCTTCAGTTTTCTTTTCCTATCAGAATAGATGTTCATTTTTGATTTATCCCCACCCCCCACTTATAGAACGCAATATCTTTGAAGGCAGAGGATTTATCTATTTTTTTTTTTTAATTTCTATAACATAGTATTTGTACTAATGACTTTCAAGTAGTTGACTATAAATATCCACCTAATGAATAAGCACATGAAAAAAGGGACCTAAAACAGCTGCAGATTCTGCCTATGTTACAATACAATAATGGCAATGTCAGGTTATGTGTTACTAAACGGTCCTGTTGCTAAATAATAGAAAAATAATTCTAAGAATATCATAAAAAACTTAGGCTATCTGATAATGGCTGATGTAATAACTTAAAACTTTAAACTGTTAAATTACTTTTAAACTCTCCTACACAGCTAGAATAGCCTACCCTTTCTCCCCCAAAATCGTAGCACTTTTGACGCCTATTAAAATGGTGTAAACAGTAATCACCAAATCCGTCAAAGTTGATTTTAATTTGCACTTCATTCCAAGTGACCACAGAGATGTCAACGTTTCTTCAGTATGTGCCATGGAATACAAATATCCTTCTCTAATGCTAATGAATTATTTACTGACTTCAAATTCAATCGGATGAATTGACCAATTTCAAGTACTCCCCCCAACCCCCAACCTTTTTTTTTTTTTTTTCCTTAAAGTGCTAGATGCGTGAAACCACTGCTGAAGTAAATTACTACAGTGATCATTCTTCCCACTCTAACTCAATAGACTCCACTCTTACATGTTTTTATTTATTTGTTTTGAGACAGAGTCTCATTCTGTCGCCCAGGCTGGAGTGCAGTGGCACGATCTCAGCTCACTGCAAACTCCGGTTCCCGGGTTCAATAGATTCGCCTACCTCAGTCTCCTAAGTAGCTCGGATTAAAGGAGTGAGCCACCACTCCCAGCTAATTTTTGTATTTTCAGTAGAGATGGGGTTTTGTCATGTTGATCAGGCTAGTCTCTAACTCCTGACCTCAAGTGATCCGCCCTTCTCAGCCTCCCAAAGTTCTGGATTACAGGCGTGAGCCATAACGCCCGGCACACGCTCACAAGTTTAAACAGGAAGGATTTATTAAGATATTAATAAGCTTCCAGGAACAACTCTCAGACTACATCACAGAACTAAGTGGTTAAGCAACTAATGCTGTGGATCCTACTGCTTCAGTCACAATTAGGAAAGAAACACCATTATTGCTAACCTCATACATTCACTGCTTGGCTCCAGCGTACTTCAGCAATTTGGATTCCCTATTCCTGCTGGTTTTCTGACATAGCTTACTTAGGAGTCAGAGTTTCATGCAGGTGCATGAAATTGGCAGAACCTAAATCAGATCTCTGTAAGCTAGTGGAAAAGGTAGTTTGGAATATTTTCTCAACATTTCTCAAAATATTTTCCACTAGAAAATATCTTCAATTTGGGAAAATGAGATTCACAATTAGGGAACTACTGAAATATGCTAATGATCCTTGATAGTTTTTGGACAGTTGTTAATGATAGATTTACACTAAAATTAATATGTAATATATAATGGTATAATAGCACTTATAAAGAGCTTACTATGTGCAAGCTTGTTTTATGTACTCTACATCTAACAATTCATTTTATTATTACATCTCTCCTGTGTAATTGATGTCATTATTTATCCTATATTACAGATGAAACTTAAGCATTGAGATGTTAAGGAATTTGTCCAAGGTCACAGTGATTGCATGAGGCAGAGCTGAGATTCAGATGCAAGTAGTGACTCTGAAGTCCGGACTCTCACTTTTCACCAATATATAATATGTGTACATTAACAGCATTAGCAAAACAATATGGAATAGGCAAGAGAAATAAAAAGAAATTGAGTAGAATATATTAATAAGAAAGTTACAGAAAATGAAACTATGATGGCTAATAAAAACGAAGTATTATATCATGGAAGGAACTATCATATAAGCAGTTCACATTTCTTTGGACCCAACACCCCCATATATTATCTACATAAATCATATTAATATCAAATAAATTGCCTTATACATAAATTTCTCAAAAGTTAATTCACTGATTCTTTAAGTACCTATTTCAAATTCACTTCAAGCTGCCCTGTACTACTGTCACAATAGTTACAGCACTTAACTGCAATTTTTTTTCCATTTTATTTTTTTTACTGTGTTAACATCAGAACAGGTGCCCTGTTGTACATAACCTACACTTAGCCATTCAATAAAAATTGTTAAATAAAATGCTCTTTAAATGTAATCAAAATGACTGCTATTGAATCTTCAAGAATTATTAAAAGATTCCTAGCACCCTCTCCCCTTAGAAATTTCTAATATATGGTTAAAAAATAAGTAAACTAACATTATTTATTCTCCACAATAGAACATGTTCTAATCCCTTTACTATAGTTTTTCTCCTGTAACATATATTAGTATTTTATTAAACCAACAGAGAGTAAAATTCTTTCAAAGAGATTTAAAAAATGCTACAAATTGTAATGATCCTTAATCAAAGCAGGAGATAATGAAATTTTGCTAGACAGATATTTATTCACCCCACGGATTAAAATAACAAGATGAAAGGAAAAAAAAGGAAAAGGAAAAAGATTCAAAGGGCTCTGAATTTAAGATAGAAAAAGGCTGTCATTAGAAGATTAAATCTACCTTTGAAATAAAAGTCATTTAAAATCAGTCTCAATTAGGTTAAATTACTTGATGTGATTTCCTTTCTCTAAAAACTTCTGATATTAGCTTCTCTATTTGATTTGACTATGATATGTTTTGCATATGAATATATTCATGTGTGTTAAGCTGTCCTGATTAATTAAATTGATTTAACTTGGTTAACCTAATAGTCTGTTTTTGACAAATGAAAAAAAACTTTAAAGAATTAAAGAGAGTAAAAGCTCATGAAAATTTTATACCCATGAGAAATATATTTTATTGGCTGGAAGATGGCATTAAAATTTAGCAGGTAAAACAGTCCCTGTAGACATTTTTATTGTAATATATATGAGAAATAAGCAAGGATGAAAATTTAGGACAAAAGATCAGTCACAACAATACTGTACATCAGCGGTCCTCAACTTTTTGGCTCCAGGGACAGGTTTCATGCAAGACAATTTTTCCACGGACTGGGTGGGGGAGTGGGGGGCAGTGAGGGGGAATGATTTTGGGGTGATTCAAGAACATTACATTTATTGTGCACTTTATTTCTATTATTATTACATTGCAATACATAATAAAATAATTATACAACTCACCATAGTGCAGAATTTGTGGGAGCCCTGAGCTTGCTTTCCTGCAACTAGATGTTCTCATCTGGGGGTGCTGGGAGACAGTGACAGATCATCAGGCATTCAGTTCTCATAAGGAGCATGCAGCTTAGATCCCTTGCATGCACAAATCACAACAGACTTCACTCTCCTATGAGAATCTAATGCTGCAGCTGATCTGACCCGAGGTGGAGCTCAGGTGGTAATGCAAGCAATGAGGAGCAGCTGTATATACAAGAGCTTCCTCATTCACCCACCACTCACCTCCTGATGCGTAACCCAGTTCCTAACAGGCCATGGACCGATAGCCTGGGGGTTGGGGACCCCTGCTGTATATTATAATGAGAACTATCTTTAGATTTTAAAACAATGCCTGTCTGCTTTTGAGATGAAATTCTGTGCATTTGGTTCTTTGAGGGAGCCCAGTCAAATTTCCTCTGAATCAATTGATAAACAAGAGCAAGAGGTCCAGCAAAAACTATTGGAAATGCTGATATTGCAATATGCATAGATATAAACTGCTGGAAGACCATGTTCCTACACTGAAGCCCAGAATGAAGCTAATGACACACAAGTCACTGCCAAATGGGTCAATGCTTGCTCTCACAGAGTTCCTCTTCCAAGGAGTAGATCTGAATGTGGTGCTCTCTTAGCAACTTCTCTCAAGGAAAGGAGAGTCAGAATGGGGAAGGTTTACTTACTCCAAGAGTTTTCCCTTAGGCTTTCTAATTATGTAAGCCTCTTTCCACTTCCAGTCTATGTGGAAGTGTATGTTAGGATACATCGAGGTTCAGAGTAGCCCCTTACCAGGAGGTGAAAAAAGTGTTGTTTCCCAATGTTGTATGTCTGGCATATGCTGAGAATATTGGAAATAATGAATTGACTGGTTCAGTAGTGTGTGTTTGCTTTATTTTAAAAAAAATCTACTAAACTCCTATGCTGGAGATGAGACTAATATACCAACACAGGAAAACTGGAAGCAGAATTAAGAGACTATCATGCTAAACTAGAGACTGAGTGTGGGGTCAGAGGAAGAAAAGCATATCACCATGAATGCTACTTATTCCTAGTGTTTCTTATATGTTTCAAAGTAACTGGAAAATAAGAATTGAAATGTTACCAACACAAAGAAAAGATAAATGTTTGAGGTGAATATCCCAATTATTCTGATTTAATTATTGCACATTGTATATAAGCATCAAAATACACATGAACTCTAAAAATATGTATGACCATTGTCTTTACATATTAAGACAATTAAGCCTTTGCTGTGACCTGTGTTGAAAGTACACTTGTTCCTACATAGTAATTTCCCTTTGGTTTCATTTATGGTTTTTTTAGACAACCCGAATTTTAAAATGAGATAAAATAAGCACAATTTCGTGGTTAGTACAAATACAAATTTTGTGTGTGTGTGTGAGAGAGAGAGAGAGAGAGAGAGAGAGAGAGAGAGAGAGAGAAATCCTTATTCTATTTCAGAAATATTAACTAAATTCAAAGCCTTTTTTGTTTAACAGGGTCTCACACTGTCATTCAGATTGAAGTGCAGTGGCACAACCATAGATCATTGTAACCTAGAAATCCTGGGCTCAAGGGTTCCTCCCACCTCAGCCTCCCGAGTAGCTAGGACCACAGCTGTTCACCACCATGCCCAGCTAATTATATTATTTTTTGTAGGGACTGGATCTCACCCTGTTGCCTAGGCTGGTTTCAAACTCCCAGACTCAATCGATTCTCCCAGTTTAGCCTGCCAACATGTTGGGGTTACAGGCATGAGCCAATGTGCCCAGCCTCAAGGCATTTTAAATACATGAGCTTAGTTAAATTTCTTTCACAGTCATTTATATCAGGTGTTGACTTTGATTTAGATTTTTAAGAAAATGGTAAATAGTATATACTTGGTATTTTCTTTGCCTTGTTTGTGTTGTGTGTATGTGTTTGCAAGAGCTTTGGTGATAGAGTATGTTTGGGAATTTAATGAGAGCTTATTGAATTGGTATATGCAAAGGAAAGCTTAAAAAATTGCTTCAGTATAGTTTTATGGATAATTTATCTTATAGGGTACATTTTGTATCCTTAAAAAATAAGCCCATTAACATATGCAGCCATGATTAGATATGATATTATCCCTATATGCCTATTTTTACTTCACTTATATTTCATATCTACCATTTTCATTTTCAGATAAATGATAATAGGATTTGGAGCTTGATGGATTAGTCTGCTGCTGTTTCAACCTTAAAGAGGCAGCTGGTTAGTGAATTCTTTGTCTACTTTTTAAATGAGTTGCTTTCAACGAAGCTCATCAGCAACACTTTCTGAATATAAGAAGCATTGCTTACTTTTAAGCTTAAGTGGGCATCTTACTATATATTGCTTTTTAAAGTTCCAAGTAATAAATTTTCAAATAATCATGTAAACCGAATAATAGTTTAAATTACTATAATCTGACAATATATTTTATAAGCTTATAATTTTGTTAATATAGTGATCTGAACCAAAAAACACAGCTGTTTAATTTATACTACTGGCCAACTTCTGGGCAATTAAACATATCAGCAAACCATAAAGCTGCAGAAATTAAATTTAAATAATGCTATGGTCTAGAATTGATGATAAATTTATGCAATTCAGCCTAGTGTAACTACAATTGAATTGACAATTACTTCAGCTGCCTGCATTTTCATCATTTACACCATATTTGAAATACCACAGGGCAGAAGATAGATTTTAGCTCAGGTAATTGGTATCAGTGGGAAAGTGAAAATTATTTCATGAGGTCCAGCAACTAGTTACACAGTGAAAAGTCTAATTAAAATAGAAGAAATATTCATTAAGCTATTATTGGTGAATAACACAGATATAAAAATCTTAACTAGACTCTACTTTAATGTTATTTTTAATCCTTTCATTCAGGCCTGAAAAAAAAATAAGACAAGCAAATCAAATGTCATTCAATAGGCTGGTGAGCCTTAAAGACTTATTATTAGACTATTTGTTATCTATGAACAAATCTAGATTTTGGGTCTTGAAAAAATAATTTTGACCCTTCAATTCTTGATTCTAGGCTTTTATGGGAAATGTTTTGATCCATCCAACTCTGAGAAACAGGGAGTCCTAAGACTGAAACAAATAGACTTTGTTATGGCCTATTCAGAAACGAGACCACTATACATGGTTCCTAACAGCCTTCATGCTACACTCGGCAAGCCCAGTCTCTTTCTATTCTCCATCCAGTTTCCGGACTAATGCTTTTAATATAAAAACCTTGACAACATTTGGTCCCTATTTAAAACATTGCATACTCTAAACCATGGCCTCCCAATCCTGCAACATCTGTCTCTGGTATTCCACTTAGTCTTTATTACATTCTGATTTCCCTCATTCTCTTTGCAGTCTGCCACACTAGCACTTTTATTTCTTTGAAACAATACACACATTCCTGCTTCCAATGTTTTAACACTTGCTGCTCACTTTGCCTGAAGCACTCATTTTGCCAGGTACTACAGAGTTCACATGCTCATTTTCTTTAGCTCTCTGATCACATGTCATGTCTGAGAGGTTTTCTTTTATTACTCTGTATAATTGATGCATTAGCCTCTTCCACTCTTAAATTACTTACCCAGTTCTATTCTTTTTTACATAACTATAATTAACAGACATTTCTGTTTATTATTTTTCTCTTCCCTCTGGAAAATAATTTGCACATGTCCAGAACTTTGCTTTTGTGTTCACACTTGTACCCTCTGTACATGTTTGATACATGAATACTTACTAAATATTTCTAAAATGAAGAAAATAATTTAGTGAATAAGTAAATAAAATGGTGATGAATTAATTCTCTATAGTTCATGCAAGTGGTGCTGGCATTTGAAATAAACCTAAGAACATTCTTATAACCCATATTAATGACAATAATCTTCACATACCAAAATTAAATCTGTTCCATAAAGAATGAAAGCTGTTTTGTTTCTTTTTTCAATTAACTTTTAAAATTTATTATTATTACTATTATTGGCTAGGAAAGGGGTTTAGTGATGCTTATTCATTTGCTCTGAATTACTTATGACAACTAGACTAGGTCTGGAAACTCTGTTCTGAAATCCTCATCCCTATGTGATTCTGGGTTAGATTTGGTGAAAGCAGGAATATGCGTGTGTGTGTGTGTGTGTGTGTGTGTGTGTATGTGTGTGTATGGTTTAAATGGTGGATATTAACAGGAAGCCATTACTCTTAGATGGTCATGATGGACTGTGTGGTTAAGTGTCAACTTGATTGGGTTGAAGGATGCAAAGTATTGTTTCCGGATGCATCTAGGTGTTTCTGGGTGTTGCCAGAACAGATTAACATTCGAGTCAGTGGACTGGGAGAGGAAGACCTACCCTCAGGAAGACCCACCCACAATGTCGATGGGCACCATCCAATCAGCTGCCAGCGCGGCTAGAAAAAGCAGGCAGAAGAAGGTGGAAGAAGCTGACTTGCTGAGTCTTCTGGACGTCATCTTTCTCCCATGCTGAATGTTTCCTGCCCTTGAACATCAGACTCCAAGTTCTATGGTTTTTGGTTTGCCAGGGACTGTCAGGCCTTCAGCCACAGAGCAAAGGCTGCACTGTCAGCTTCCCTTCTTTTGAAGTTTTGAGACTTGGAATGAACCACTACTGGCTTCCTTCTTCCTCAACTTGCAGAAGGCCTGTCATGGGACTTCACCTTGTGATCGTGTGAGTCAATTCTCTTGAATAAACTCCCTTTCATATATACATGTATTGCATTAATTCTGTACCTCTGGAGAACCCTAATACATGGACAGACAGGGGAAAGACAAATGCAGATGCACCCAGAGAGCTAGAGCTTCTAGCTCATCTTCCCAATGACAGACTCCACTATCCAATAGCAACTCTAGCCTACCATCTAATATTTGACTAGTTTCCTCATGAAAACACATTATAATATATATATATTTATATGTGTGTCTGTATGTTTGGGGGATGTGTATGTGTGCATGTGGGTTTTGTGTGTGTGCATGTATTTTGAAACTTTAAAAAAACTTATAAAGAAACCTAAAATTATTACAATATTTTAAAATAAAATTCTTTTCCAATCTTCACATTGTTAGAAGAGCCTTCACAATTGTTTTATGACCCTAAAATGGTTGCAAACAGTATTCTATGTATTTAATGAAATAAAGATGCATAATTCTTGGATCCAGTCAAATTGTTGTCAGAGTATGTGGTTCAAATTTGCTGAACTCTCATGGTAAGTAAATATGCCTTACTGAATTAAAACGCTTAAGGACGGATCTTTTAAATGCAGAACACATTTGCTATTTAAACGAACCTTTACACCTTTAAAGTCATTTCTACCAGATCAATGAGATAGTTTTCAGATTTCACTGGAAAAGTAGAGAAAATAAAAGATTTTCTCCACTGTAAAAACATATGCTACTAATGGTCACAAGAGTGGGATTGTGGATTTGGTCTTTTTTCACTCTATTGTTCTACCTGAGAACATGTATAGTACAATGGAATGTGCCGTGTTGGAAATACCAGCTATGTGTAGTCACATTATTCTATTTTACTTGTTGCTTCAATTTTTGTGATTTTCTCTTCCTTTAGTTTTTGGAGAGCAAATTAATAGTCTGTTGACATTTTTTTGTGACTAGTCTACTAAGAAGGTATAAAATTTATCTGTGCCTTCATATGCACACATACACCTTCTCTTCATAAACATATATCCCAGCACAATGCTGTTTCACTTTCTTTTGATTTAATTATTTGTCCATTTAAAAATATTGGCTATTACTTTGTGCCAATTGTTATAAAATATACTAGTAAATAAATAAAATATTCTTACTTCTTCACTAAATTTGCAATCATCTACTGGGAATATAAACAACTAAATGTATCATTAAAGTGAATTGCGACAAATGCTTTTAAGAGAGAAATATAGTGAGTGTGCAAGTAATTGTGTGGATATAAAAATTCTTGAAGGAAATGTTATTTCAACTAAAATCTAACTGAATGTTAGAAGTGACTCAGATTAAATGGAGTGGGAGAAAAAAATATTTCAATCATAAAACCTGAATGAATATTGAGGGATCAGAAATCTTCTCAATATCACTGGAGCATGGATTGAGAGTGGAGATTGGCAGGCATAGAGGGAGATAAGAGCTCAAAGAGAAGAAAGAATGGATTAAGAGTAGATTTGGATGGAATTTTAGACTTTATCCCAAAGGCAACGATGAGACATATAGAAATGACAAGTAAACATTAACACTTACTTTCAAGAAGGTCGTCTGGCTGCTAAGTTGAAAATGGGCAACTCAGGTTATGGAGAAGGGCCAAGCCTAGAGCCAGGGAAACCAGTTAGAGAGCAAGACGTGACTTAAGCTTTGATAGTCAGGAAAGAAATAATAAACTGTGTCTGAAATAAACAAAAGATGATATATAGATTTTGCTAGTTAATTGCTCACAAGGAAGAAGAAGTCAACTCCACCTCCCAGATTTCAGGAGTGAACAAGTGTTCTGAAACGTAGCATTCCACGCAGTGTGGAACATGGGAGGCAGAGCAGCTTTCTGTGCTGTAGGTATGAGAGGTAGTTCAGTCTGTAACCGTTAAGTAAGGATTTAAGTATCTGTTTGTATGTAATTACAGTTGTCCTACAGGCAAGTAAAGAGGAAGATAGAGATGGTGTTATCTAGGGGGAAATACGGGGTTAGTTGGACTTTAAAATTTTAATGTCATTTGATTTTTATGTGACAGGGATTTGATCATGATTAAATGTAGATTGGCAGGAACAGGAGAATGGAAACCTATCCAAAACTTGCCTCAGAGATTATTAAAGAATTGTAAATATTTCTATTGTGTTCAAAATGCAAAAGTGGGACTGGGCATAGTGGCTCACACCTGTAATTCTAGCACTTTGGGAGGCCAAGGCAGGAGGATTGCTGGGGCTCATGAGTTCAAAACCACCCAATGCAACATGGTGAAACCCCATCTCTACAAAAAATACAAAACTTAGCTGGGCATAGTGGTGTGCGACTGTAGTCCTAGTTACTTCACGGGATCATTTGAACCTATGAGGTTGAGGCTGCAGTGAGTCATGGCACCAAAGCACTGCAGCCTGGGCAACAGAATGAGAATCCATCTCAAAAAAAAAAAAAAAAAAAAAAAAAAAAAAAAAAAAAGGGAAAAAAGCAAAACTGTGCTAGACTTGGTCTGCATTAATTTGATTCAGTATTAACACATTTGAGAAATGTGAAGGTTTGAAGAAGAAAAATCAAATGCTTGTAAATTATTAAATTATTTTAAAATAAATACATTTAATATATTCTTTCAACAGGATAAAATTAGTGCTGTTTTCTTCCAAATTCATAAACATCATGTATAAGTGTGTGTGTGTGTATGTGTATGCACATGGATACAGTCATGCACCACATAACAACTTTTCATCAAGGACAGACCACATATAAGACAGTAGACACATAAAATTAGAATGGAGTTGTCTTATACAGGTGTACCATTTTAAAATATTTGGTAGCATATTTTACTTGTCCATGTTTATATATGTTTAGATACAAAAATACCATTGTGATACAAGTGCCGAAAATATTCATTACAGTAACATGCTTTAAAGGTTTGTAGCCTATGGACAGTAGGCATACCATATAACTTAGGTGTTTAGTTGGCTACACCATCCAGGTTTGTGTAAGTATATTTGATGATGTTTGCACAATGAGGAAATGGCTTAACGACAAATTTCTCGGAGTGCATCCTCATTGTTAAGCATTGCATTACTGTCCATTCTCACATACACATTTTTCTTCTTCAGTAAAGTTTTATACTGTATAAACAACTCATTAAGGATCACAACACTACTGTGAAAATAGAAATAGAATTTCTTATGTGTTATTTGTTATAATAAGATGATTTTTGACATTAGTTTTTTAATGGCAGTGCCAATAAATGTTAATAATTGGATTATTTCCCAGGTTCCTCTGGTTTAATATGCATCTAACGTCTTCCAACCTCAGCTTAGAAATAAATTCTAATTCTTACCAAAGCAGTCAATCAGCAAAACACAGGTACTTTTCACTGATACCAGTTCCATACCCATCATTGTAAGCTGTAGTATAGATAAGCCTTATTTGATAGTGAGAGTATTATACCTGCGGTGATGCTAATGATCTAAATAAGCGAATAGAAAATCAAGAGAAATGCCAAAGTTATCTTTTCTTTGAATGGCAGAAGACTTGGAAACACCAGACTCACATTATAGACTGAAGAGGAAGGAGAACAGGGTAAGGGTGAGGTATATGTGTCATCTTACATTAGGAAAATGCTTTTCTACAATTGAAAATAATATTAATCAATGATAAATTCTAACTAGTTTATTACCTTAGAATTGCTTGCTTGAAAGCTGCCATAGATCTTTTTACAGTGGGTCATTACACCATTGCAGAGAATTGTTTTCTAGCATGTGTCTCAAAGAATTTTGGTAGGGACAAATGAGAAGTCAATAAAGTAAACATGCAAATAGGTGTTTTGTTTTCACAGGGTTGAGTAGTTTTATTTCCCTTTAATATCAGGTTTAAATTTTAAACCTTGTTTAAATATTCATACAATGACTTCAGGGTTAGAGAATTGATGCCAGTGGTCTGCACTGCTTTGTTTTACTCTGCATATTTAGAGACAGGGTCCAACTTGCCCTTTACTTACATCAGAATAAAAATCAATCACAGCCTACTTATTATCAAAATACCACAAACTATGAAATAAAAATATATTTATAGTAGGTAAACAGAAATGGAGGGCTATGATCAGCTTATTTAGAATGCATCAAACTTTATTCCATGGGCACATACTGCATTTTTCAGCATGTACCAATTAGTGAACATTATTCTGCTAATTTTTATATGGTAATATGCTACGAAAATTCTGCAAGCTATACAAAATTTTATAATTCTTTAAAACTGCAAATAGAAAATACAGGCAAAAGCCTATTTTCCTTTTGGAATGCAAAGTGCTTAATGAATTCGTGAAGGGTTTTGTCTATAGAACAGAAAACACACACTGACAGAATTTACAGAAAATTGTCATAAATGGCATATTTCCTTTCATATAAAAAATTATGGCTTTGTACATAACATCAAAGCAAATGGGTGGAGAATCTCTATTTGAATCTGTCTCAAAAGTTTGTTAGAGGTGGATCGTTTGATTTCTTTGGAAACATTATAGCTAATTTACTGAATGCTGATTTCTTCAATTTGATTTTGAACAGTTCCTGAGAGACAGTTAAAATGACCATTCATATTATACAGACCATTTTCTCATGCAGATTTTCTTTCATCTTATCTTCAAAAGATATGGAGAATTTTAGGTTTCTGGCTACCTCAAAGAATACAAGGAATCAGGTTTGTAGGTTTGAATCAACATTTGGAGCCTGAATTAGACTAGAAGACTACAATGATGTGGTTCAATGTGTGTTAATTTTTTAAAGTAGTGTAAATATTTTTTTCACTATATGTCCAAAAATAATTGAGCCATCATAGGAACTAAATTGCATGATATTGACAAGGGCAAAGAACACTATGCAGCGACAAGAACTATAATATTAATGCCATTAATATACCTCTCTCACAGATCCCTTTCTACTGAATGCACCAATTCATGGGTGTCATTTGGGAGCAGTCATTGTTGGTATTTCCTCTGGCAGTTCTCCTATTTAATAGGTACCGAAGTAAGTTCACTTGTAAATACAAGTGTAAAAGAACAGAAATAAGTTTCCTGTATTCAATTTTGGTAACCCTCAATATGTATCAGTTTGCTAAGGATAATGGCCTCCAGCTTCATCCATGTTCCTGCAAAGGACATGATCTTGTTCTTTTTTTTTTTAACGGCTATATAGCATTCCATGGTGTATATGTACCCAATTTTTTTTACCCAATCTGTCATTGATGACCATCTAGGTAGACTCCATGTCTTTGCTATTGTGTATAGTGCTGCAATGAACATATGAGTGCATGTGTTTTTTTAATGGAACAATTTATGTTTTTTTTCAGTATACACCAGTAATGGGATTGTTGGGTGGAATGGTATTTCTGTCTTTTAAGTCTTTGAGGAATTGCAACACTTTTCCACAGTGGTTGAGTTAATTTGCACTCCCAACAGTGTATAAGTGTGTCTTTTTCTCTGTAACCTTGCCAGCATCTGTTATTTTTTCGTTTTTTATTAATAGCCATTCTGACTGATTTTGATTTGAATTTCTCTAATGATCAGTAAGGTTGATCTATCTATCTATCTATCTATCTATCTATCTATCTATCTATCTATCATCTATCTATATCTATATATGCATATATACACATACATAAATATATATATATATGTTTAAGTGTCTTCTTTTGAAAAGTGACAATTCATGTTCTTTGCCCACTTTTTAACAGGGTTGTTTGTTTTTGCTTGTACATTTAAGTTCCTTATAGATGCTGGATATTAGACCTTTGTTAGATGCATAGTTTGAAAAAATTGTCTCTCATTCTGCAGGTGGTCTGTTTATTCTGTTGATAGTTTCTTTTGTTGTCCAGAAGCTCTTTAGTTTAATTAGATCCATTTGTCAATGTTTGCTTTGGTTGCAATTGGTTTTGTCATCTTTGCCATGAAATTTTGACTGTGCCTGTGTCCTGAATGGTATTGCCTAGGTTTTCTTCCAGGGTTTTTACCGTTTGGGGTTTTACATTTAAGTCTTTAATTCATCTCCAGTTAATTTTTGTATATGGTATCAGGAAGGGGTACAGTTTCAATCTTCTGCATATGGCTAGTTATCCCAGCACCATTTATTGAATAGGGAATCTTTTCCCCATTGCTTGTTTTTGTCAGGTTTGCTGAAGATCAGATGGTTGTAGGTGTGTGGTCTTATTTCTAGGTTCTTCATTCTGTTTCATTGGTGTATGTGTTCATTTCTGTACTAGTACCATGCTCCTTGAGTTGTCCAGCTCTGTAGTATAGTTTGAAGTTGGGTAGTGTGATGCCTCCACCTTTGTTCTTTTTGCTTAGGATTGTCTTGCCTAATTGGGCTCCTTTGTTGATTTCATATGAATTTTAGAATACCTTCTTTCTAGTTCTGTGAAGCATGTTAATGGTAATTTAATAGGTATCACATTTCTGAATCTATAAATTGTTTTGGGCAGTATGGCCACTTTAACAATATTGAGTCTTCCTGTCCATGAGCATGGAATGATTTTCATTTGTTTGTATCAATTCTGATTCATTTGAGGAGTGGTTTGAAGTTCTTCTTGTAGAGATCTTTCACCTCCCGAATTAGTTGTATTCCTAGGTATTTTTTTTGTGTGTATGACAATTATGAATGGGAGTACATTCCTGATTTGGCTCTTGGCTTTACTGTTGTTGGAGTATAGCAATGCTAATAATTTTTGTACACTGATTTTGTGTTCTGAGACTGCTGAAGTTGTTTCTCAGCTTAAGAAGTTTTTAGGCTGAGACTGTGGGGTTTTCTAGTTATAAGATCATATCACTTGCAACCAAGGATAGTTTGACTTCCTCTCTTCCAGTTTGTATACCTTTTATCTTTTCCTCTTGCCTGATTGCTCTGGCCAGGACTTCCTATATTATGTGGAATTGGAGTGGTGAGAGAGGACATCCTTGTATTGTGCCAGTTTTCAAAAGGAATGCTTCCAGCTTTTACCCACTCAGTATGATGTTGGCTGTGGGTGTGTCATATATAGATCTTATTATTTTGAGGTATGTTCCTTCAACACCTAGTTTATTGAGAGTTTTAAACATAAATGGATGTTGAATTTTATTGAAAACCTTTTCTGCATCTGGTGAGATAATCATGTTGTTTTTGATTTAGTTTTGTTTATGTGATACATTTATTGATTTGCATGTTTTGAACCAATCTTGCATCCTGGGAATGAAGCCTACTTGATTGTGGTACAAAACCTTTTGGGGTGCTGCTGGATTTGGTTTGCAGTATTTTGTTGGAGATGTTTGCACCACGTTTATCAAGGATATTGGCCTGAAGTTTTTTTTTTTCTTTTTCTTTTTTTTGGTTCTGCCAGGTTTGGGTATCAGGATGATACTGACCTCATAGAATGAGTTAAGCTGAAGTCCCTCATCCTCAATTCTTTGGAATAGCTTCAGTAGCAATGTCACCAGCTCTTCCTTGTACATCTGGTAAAGTTCAGCTGTGAATCCATCTGGTTCTGGGTTTTTGTTTTTGTTTTTTGTTTTGCTTTTTGGTTGATAGACTATTTAGTACTGCTTCAATTTCAAAACTCATTATCGGTCTGTTCAGGGTTTCAATTTCTTCCTGGTTCATTTTTGTGAGGTTGTATGTGTTTAGGGATTTATCTATGTCTTCTACATTTTCTAGTTTATGTGCATAGAGGTGTTCATAATATTATCTGATGGTTATTTGTATTTCTGTAGTGTTAATGATAACACCCCCTTGTCATTTCTGCTTGTGTTTATTTGAATCTGCTCCATTTGATCCAGTTCAGATCTTGAATATATTTGTTGATTTTCTGTCTCAACGATCTGTGTAATATCATCAGTGGAGTGTTAATTTCTCCCACTATTATTGTGTGGGAGTCCATGTCTCTTTGAAAGTTTCTAAATACTTGCTTTATGAATCTGTGTGCTCCTGTGTTGGGTGCATATATATTTAGGATAATTAGATTTTTTTGAATTGAACATTTTACCATTAAGTAACAACTTTCTTTGTCTTTTATGATGTTCGCTGGTTTAAAGTCTGTTTTGTCAGAAACCAGGATTGCAACCCCTGCTTTTCTCTGTTTTCCATTTGCTTGGTAGATTTTCCTCCATCCCTTTATTTTGAGCTTCTGTGTGCCATTGCATGTGAGTTGGGTATCTTGAAGTCAGCATATCAATGGGTCTTGCTTCTTTAACCAGCTTGCCACTGTATTTCTTTTATTTGGGACATTTAGCCCATTTATGTATGATTAACAATGATATGTGTGGATTAGACCCTGTAATCATGATTTTGACTGGTTATTTTGCAGACTTAATTATGTGGTTTATTTATAGTATCATTAGTTTGTGTTCTTAAGGTTTTTTTTTGTTTATTTGTTTGTTTTGTTTTGTTTTGTCATGGCTGGTAACAGTTTTTCCTTTCTATATTTAGTGCTTCCTTCAGGAGCTCTTGTAAGGCAGGTCTGTTGGTAATAAATTCCCTCAACATTTGCCTCACACCCTTTTAAAAGAACCATAATCCCACTCATGATGGCTCTGCCTTCATGACTTAATCATCTCCTATGTGCCTCACATTTAATACGATTATACCAGTGAGTGAATTTCAACATATGAATTTTAAGGGACACATTCAGGCAATAGCACTTCCCCAGCTGTGAAATAGATGTGTTTCTAAAATATAATATGATAAATGCATGGGAGAATATAAAATCTTTATTTTAACTATCTTAGAATAAAGAGAAATTAAAAAGTGGATAATTTTGCATTCTCTATATGGCTAACAGAAGCTGTGAGATAATGAGTCTATATAATTGTACTTGCTTATCTTAGACACAAATGTAGTTGTTCAGTGACAAAGCTCAATATATTTACTTGTTGATTTTATTGAACCTTATAAGCCCCAAATTGGTATTTAGAAATAGCACTCTCCCAACAGAAAAAAATACATTCAGCAAACATCTTTTAATAGACTGTTAAAGACAAATAAAGGAAGATACATAACAGAGGGAAAGTACGTCTCTCTGGTTGTATCAGGGAAGAGTATACATAAGCAAACACAGTTTGGGTAAAGATATTTTAAAACAGAAAACAGGAAGCAGAAAGGCCCTGATTCAAATCACAGTGGTTGCTAGGTTACTGGTCATTTGTACAATTGCTCTCAAATCAATTTCTTGCCCTTCCTCTGCTTTACTCTGAATTGCATGGGGCTAACTTCTGCAACATATCCCAAGCTCCCTTGTTTACTAGCTATAGTAAACAGGAGGCATAGGAAGGTACTGGGGTTGGAGAAACAAAAAAGCCAGCAGATATCTTCCCCAATTTTTTGTTCTGTCTGTATCCCTGGTAGAGGCTAGATTTCCTGTCTGTTTCCAGTTCCCATTACAATCCTTCTCTTTTTTTAACAGTTCCCTCCTGGTAGCTCAGACTCCTGGTATCTGATAAATCAGGGGATAGTAATGGTCTCTTTCTCTTGCAAAACTCTAGATTGTCTCACCATGTCTCATTTTTTGCTCTTTCAACTCTTCTAACAACCTTACTACAGTTCTTCATAACACATTTCTTACAATGAAATTTATGATCTGGGCTTTTTCTCCCTAACTGGACCCTATTGATATAGTTTCTCTGAGTAAATAAGCAGGGTAAGAGTTATAAAATAAATAGGCTGGGCATGGTGGCTTACACCTGTAATCCCAGCATTTTGGGAGGCCAAGGTGTGCTGATCACGAGGTCAGGAGATCTAGACCATTCTGGCTAACATGGTGAAACCCTGTCTCTACTAAAAATACAAAAAAATTAGCTGGGCGTGGTGGCAGGCACCTGTAGTCCCAGCTACTCAGGAGGCTGAGGCAGGAGAATGGTCTGAACCTGGGAGGCAGAGCTTGCAGTGAGCCGAGATCACACTACTGCACTCCAGCCTAGGGGACAGAGAAAGACTCCATCTCAAAAAAAAAAAAAAAAAAAAAAGAGTTATAAAATAATAACCTGTTGTTAAGGAAAGGGAGAAAAATGGTGGATAGGAGGCAGGACTAAATTGCAGTTCACAGTCGGAAAGACAGAGTCATATGTGGAGACTCACGTTGTGAACTTTTGCTCTGAGATCTACTGCAGCAACATACTAGGAAAGCTGAGATAATCCACACATCCTTTGAAGGAAGGGGTTTGCTGCTGCAGGCTCCATGGGGCAGCCAAGGAACTGTGAGCTGGCTTGCTTTCTTAGCTGAAAGGCTTGTAACCTGGGACAAGTTCTCAGCCCTGCTCACCTGCTGCCTGGAAATAAACTCGGTGCAGTTGGGGGAGCATGGTAGGAGTGAGAACAGTCTTTCGGGCTTCAGACTGTGTGAGGGTTGGGTGATGCCTGTGGCTAAAATGACTTTCCCCCACTTCCCTGGTGATCTCTGTGATGCAGGAGAGTCAGCCATAATCCCCCTGGGAACTGAACTCCATTGACCTGGGAACCACACCACCATATACCATAGCAGCTTCAGCAAGCCCCGCTCAAGGAGAGTCTGAGCTCAGACACCCTTAACCCTGCCCCAACCTGGTGGTCTTTCTCTATCCACCCTGGTAGTTGAAGACCAAGGATATGATCTCTTGGGAGCTCTATGGCCCCACCCACTGCCTGACCCTAGGGCAAACTTGTATCTTACCTATACTACTGCAGCTGATGCACTCTTGAAAGCGCCACCTCCTGACTGGAGGCTGACTGATACTAAAGCAGCACACTTAGCAAAATGCAACCAAGGACCCTCACAGAGTCTACTTCACTCCCCTGCTACCTCTACCACACAGAGTCTACTTCACTCCCCTGCTACCTCTACCAGAGCAGGACCTGGTACCCATGGCTGAGCGACCTGAAGATGTATCAAGACACTGCCCGGCACCAGTGTGGAGCCTGGTAGCTCTGCTGGGTGGCTAGATCCAGAAGAGAAATAAAAATCATTTCAGTTTGGCTCTCAGAAAGCCCCATCCCTAGAAGAAGGGGGAGATAACCAAATCAAGGGAGCACCCTTTGGGACAAAAGAATCTGAACAGCAGCCCTTGAGTATCATGTGTGATCTCTGACACAGTCTACTCAAATGAGAAGGAACAAGAAAAATAATTCTGGCAGTATGACAAAATAAGGTTCTTTAACACCCCCAAAAGATCACACTAGCTCCCCAGCAATGGATCAAAACCAAGACAACAATCTCTGAATTGTCAGAAAAAAGAATTCAGAAGGTTAATTACTAAGCTAATCAAGGAGGCACCAGAGAAAGGTGAAGTCCAAATAAAATAAATAAATAAAAATGATACAGAATGTGAATGGAAAAATTTCCAGTAAAATAGATAGCATAAGTATGAAACAATCACAACTTTTGGAAATGAAGGGCATACTTAAAGAATTACAAAATGCACTGGAAATTCTCAGCAATAGAATTAAAGAAGTAGAAGAAAGAACTTCAGAGCTCAAAGACAGGGCTTTCAAATTAACCCAATCTGAAAAAGACAAAGAAAAAACAATTTTAAAAATGAATAAAGCCTCCAAGAAGTGTGAGATGCTTAACCACCAAATCTAAGAATAATTGGAATAATTGGTGTTCCTGAGGAAGAAGGGAAATCCAAAAGTTTGGAAAAGATATTAGAGGGAATAATCAAGGAAAACTTCTCTGGTCTTACTAGAGATCTAGACATCCAAATACAAGAAGTTCAAAGAACACATGGAAAATTCATTGCAAAAGAATCATTGCCTTGGCACATAGTCATCAGGTTATCTAAAGTCAAGACTAAGGAAAGAACTGTAAGAACTGTGAGGCAAAAGCATCAGATAACCTATACAGGAAAACCTATCAGATTAACAGCATATTTTTCAGCAGAAATCCTAAAAGAAAGTATTAGGGTCCTATCATTAGCCTTCTTAAGCAAAACAATTAGCATAGAATTTTGTATTAGGAGAAACTAACTTTCATAAATACAGGAAAGATACAGTCTTTTTCAGACAAACAAATGCTGACAATTCACTGCTATCAAGCCAGCACTACAAGAACTGCTAAAAGGAGCTCTAAATATTGAAACAAATCCTTAAAGTACACCAAAATTGAACATCCTTGAAGCATAAATTTCATAGGCCCTATGAAACAATAACACAGTGAAAAAAATCAACAAGGTATTCAGGCAACAAACAGCATGATGAATAAAATAGTACTTCATATCTCAAAACCAAAGTTGAATGTAGATGGCCTAAATGCTCCACTTAAAATATACAGAATGGCAGAATGGATAAGAATTCACCAAGCAAATATCTGGTATCTTCAAGAAACTCACCTGAGACATAAGGATTCACATAAACTTAAGGTCAAGAGGTGGGAAAAGATATTCGATGCAAATGGACACCAAAAGCAAGCAGCAGTAGCTATTCTTATATGAGACAAAACAAACTTTAAAGCAATAGCAGTTAAAAAAGATGAAGAAAGACATTATAAGATGATAAAAGAACTAGTCCAGCAGGAAAATATCACAATTTTAAATATATATGCACCTAACACTGAAGCTCCCAAATTTATAAATCAATTATGACTAGACCTAAGAAATAAGAGAGACAACAACACAATAATAGTGGGAGACTTCAACATACCACTGATAGCAGCAGAGAGATCATCAAGACAGAAAGTCAATAAAGCAACAACAGACTTAAACTACACCCTGGAACAAAGGGACGTAACTGATGTTCACAGAACATTCTACCCAACAACTGCAGGATACATATTTTATTCATCAGCACATGGAGCATTCTTCTAGATAGATGCTATAGTAGCCACAAAACAAGTGTCAACAAATTTAAGAAAATTGAAATTATATCACGTACTCTCTCAGACCACAGTGGAATAAAATTGGAAATCAACTCCAAAAGGAACCCTGAAGACCATGCAAATACATGGAAATTAAATAACCTGCTTTTGAATGATCATCGGGCTAATAATGAAATCAAGATAGGAATTTTAAAATTCTTTGAACAGAACAGTAGTAGTGACACAAGCTATCAAAACCACTGAGATACAACAAAAGCAGTGGTAAGCGGAAAGTTCATAGCATTAAATGGCTACATCAAAAAGTCTGAAAGCACAAACAGACAATCTAAGGTCACACATTAAGAAACTAGAGAAACAAGAACATACCAAAACCAAAGCCAGCAGAAGAAAAATAATAAGCAAGATTAGAGCGGAACTAAGTGAAATTGAAATGAAAATACGAAAAGTACAACAGATCAATAAAACACAAATCTGGAACTTTGAAAAGATGAATAAAATTGACAGACAATTAACAAGATTAATCAAGAAAAGAAAAGAGTTTATCCAAATAAACTCAAGTAAAAATGAAATGGGAGATATTATAATTGATAACCACAGAAATGCAAAAAATAATTCAAGGATACTGTGAACACCTTTATATTCATAAATTAGAAAAACTAAAGGACATGGATAAATTCTGGGTAATACACAACCCTCCTAGATTAAATCAGGAATAAATAGAAACTCTGAATAAATCAATAACAAGCAGCACGTTTGAAATGGCAATTAAAATGTTACCAATAAAAAAAAGTCCAGGACAAGACAGATTCACAGCTGAATTCTATCAGAAATTCAAATAATTGGTACCAATCATATTAACATTATTCCACGAGGTAGAGAAAGAGAGATTCCTCCCAAAATTATTCTATGAAGCAAGTTTCACCCTAATACCAAAACCAGAAAAGAATATAACAAAAAAAGAAAACTACAGTCCAATATCGCTGATGAACATAGGTGCAAAAATACCACAATTCTAGTTAACCAAATCATATAAAAAGATAATCCACCATGATCAAGTGGATTTAATATCATGGAGGCAGGGATGCTTTAACACTCACAAATCAATAAACGTGATACACCACATACACAGAATTAAAATGTAAAAATCGCATAATCATCTCAATAGACACAGAAAAAACAAAAAAAAACAAAAAACAAAAAAAATTTGACAAAATCCAACATTTCTTTATGTTTAAAATCCTCAGCAAAACTGGCATACAAAGGACATATCTTAGAGTAATAAAAGCCATCTATGACAAACTTACAGCCAATTTTGTACTGAATGGGGAAAAGTTGAAAGCATTCCCTCTGAGAACTGGAACAAGACAAGTATGCCTGCTATCACCACTTCTATTTGGCATAGTACCGGAAGTCCTAGCAAGAGCAATCAGACAAGAGAAACAAATAAGGGGCATCCAACTTGGTAAAGAGGAAGTCAAACTGTCATTGTTTGTTGATGACATGGTGGTTTATGTAGAAAACCCTAAAGACTCCTTCAAAAAGCCCCTGGAACTGGTAAATGAATTCAGCAAAGTTTCAGAATGCAAAATTAATGTACACAGATCAGTAGCTCTGCTGTACACCAACAGCGACCAAGCTGAGAATCAAATAAAGAACTTAACCCCTTTTACAATAGCTGTAAAAAAGAAAAAAAAAATAGGAATATATCTAACCAAGGAGGTGAAAGATCTCTATGAGAAAAACTACAAAACACTGTTGAAAGCAATCATAGATGACACAAATAGAAACGCATTATGGATGGATAGAATCGATGTTGCGAAAATGACCATACTGCCAAAACAATGTACAAATTCAATGCAATTCCAATCAAAACACCACTAACATTCTTCACATAACTAGAAAAAACAATTCTAAAATTCATATGGAACCAGAAAAGAACCCAATTAGCAAAAGCAAGACTAGGCAAAAAGAACAAATCTGGAGGCATCACATTACCTGACTTCAAACTATACTATAAGGCCATAGTTGCCAAAGCAGCATGGTGCTGATATAAAAATACGCAGATAGACCAATGGAACAGAACAGAGAACCCAGAAATAAAGCCAAATACTTATAGCTGACTGATCTTCAACAAAGCAAATAAAAACATAAAATGGAGAAAAGACATCCTATTCAACAAATGTTGCTGGGTCAATTAGCAAGCCACATGTAGAAGAATAAAATAGGTTCCTCATCTTTCACCTTATACAAAATCAACCCAAGATGAGTCAAAGACTTAAATCTAAGACCTGAAACTAAAAATTCTACAAGATAACATCAGGAAAGCCCTTGTAGGCACTGGCTTAATCAAAGACTTTATGACCAAGGACCCCAAAGCAAATGCAACAAAAGCAAAGATAAATAGATGGGACTTAATTAAACTAAAAAGCTTCTGCACAGCCAAAGAAATAATCAGCAGAGTAAACAGAAAACCCACAAAGTAGGAGAAAATCTTCACAATCTATACATCTGACAATGTATTGAATATCCAGAATTTACAAGGAACTCAAACAAATCAGCAACAAAAAATCCACATAATCCCTTCAAAAAGTGGGCTAAGGACATGAACTGACAATTCTAAAAGAACATATGCAAATAGCCAACAAACATATGAAAAAATGTTCAGCATCACTAATTCTCAGGAAAATACAAATCAAAACCACAAAGTGATACCACCTTACTCCTGCAAGAATGACCATAATCAAAAAATAAAAACAAAACAAAATAGATGTTGGTGTGGATATCATGAAAAGGAAACACTTTTACACAGTTGGTGGGAATGTAAACTAGTACAACCGCCACAGAAAACAGTGTGGAAATGTCTTAAATAATGAAAATTACATCTACCGTTTGATCCAGCAATCCCACTCCTGGCTGTGTACCCAGAGGAAAAGAAGTCACATGAAAAACATACTTGCACACACATGTTTATAGCAGCACAATTTGCAATTGCAAAAATATGAAATCAGCCCAAATTCCCATCAATAAATGAGTGGATAAAGAAAATATGGTGTGTATGCATATGAATGCTATATATAGATGTGTGTAAATATAAATATGTGTGTATATATACATGTATACACATTATATATGTGATATGTGTGTGTATACATATATACACACACACACACACACACACCATGGAATACTATTCAGCCATAAAAAGGAATGAAATAATGGCATTTGCAGCTACCTAGATGGAATTGGAGATGATCATTCTAAGTGAAGTAACTCAGGAATGAAAAACTAAACATTGTATGTTCTCACTCATAAGTAAGAGCTTAGCTATGAGGATGCAAAGGCATAAGAATGATACAATAGACTTAGGGAACCTAGGGGGAAAGGGTGATAGGGGTTAAGGTTTGAGGGATTAAAGACTATGCATTGGGTACAATGTACACTGCTTGAGTGATGGATGCTCCAGAATCTCAGAAATCACCACTAAATAATTTCATGTGCAAAAAATAGATTAAAAATGATTTAGGAAAGAGGAAAGAAACACTATACAGTCATATGCCAAATAACCACATTTCGGTCAATGATAGACAGCATTTATGATGATGGACCCATAAAATTATAATACCGTAGTTTTACTGTACCCTTCCTATGTTTAAATACAGAAATATTTAGCATTGGGTTGCAACTCCTTACAATATTCAGTACAGTAACATGCTATACAGGTTTGTAGCCTAGAAGCAATAGACTATACCATGTAGTCTAGGTGTGTGATAGGCTATGCTTTCTAGATCTGTGCAAATATGACGTTCACACAACAACAAAATTGCCTAATGATGCATTTCTCAGTATGTATACTGAAGAAAGCTAGTATTAACATTTACAGTTTCCATTTATATAGTATATACCTTCTGTCCTCTCAAAGGTTTTACTCAAATAATGCTCCTAGTCCATATATAAGAAAACTAATTTTCTCACGTCTTTCAAAACATTGGTTTTTGTTAGTCTTCACCAATATGGAAGTATTCTTCAGCCAAACAAAACAAAACCACCTGTTATTTTCATTTTCTTTATTACCGTAGAAGTTATACATGCTTTGCTACACTTATATTCCTTCTTGGAATAGTGTAGGTCTTCTGCTGATTTTCTACTGAACAGTCTTATTTTCTTAGGAATTTGTTAGTATAATTCTAGTTAAAATTAAAGAATCTTTTCATTTTCCTTTTTTTAAAGAATAACTATTGTTTTTAGTTGTTTATAGAAATTCCAGATATTACAATTCATTAAATATGTCTGGAAATCAGAAGAGAGACCAGCATGGTTGTTCAAAGGAAGTAAATGAAGTCATCTAGAGGCAGAAGATAGAGGAGAAAATTGCTGAAGATGAATTTTAATGTAAGCATGTTAAGGTATGAGCATACATAGATAATTGGTAAGAAAACAGGTGAGGAGAACATAGGAGAGAAAATGAGATGAAAAAAAGATTAACATTCACCAAAGTTTTAGAGAGTGGAGATAAAGCTTAAATATTTTCAACTGGGCTCTGAATTTAGAAGGCAATTTTATTGTTGGCAAAGCGGTGACAATGGGGAAGGAAATCTGGAGAAATGTACTAAAGCTGAGAAGCAGAAACTGCTGAATGAATTGTTGAATAAAAGTGTTAAGGTCTGAAAACCATGATATAATTTTTATTCCACCCAGAATTTCTTAATTTTGGAGGGCATAATATTTGATGAGGCCAATTGTAGCAATAATCCAGGTTGGATCGACTCCTAGAAGGAAAAAAGAAAGACTGGTTGATGGTTCTGGTCATGGTATACCAAAAGACCAGCCACGAATCCAGAGACTAGAATAATGTCAGGCCAGGGAAGAGTTACTAATGTGGAATAACTAGTTGGTCCAGTGGTATGGGTGTTGGAGTATAGAATAAAAAGTGTTTTATCATGTAAAAGAACGATGTGAGCAATGTTCATGACTGACGAGGTAAAGGGGAAGGAGCAGGCACAACTGAAGATGGCTGCAAGAAAAATACTGTCTTTTGGGAACAAGGAGATGCATAAAACCATCTGTGTAGAGGTTGAGGATGAAGGAGAGTTTATTTATGATGGAATGTGATCCAGTAACCATAATGGTGTGGATTGTAAGAAACATCAGTAGGGGAATGACAAATTCATGGGCTGAATGTGCAAAGTAGTATAGAAAGAAAAGAGTATGACAATGGTTATAGTCATGACTACATTTCATCTCCTAATTTCTAGTTCTGAACTACCCAAAGTTACTCAATATATTCAAGGACTGTCTCTGTGGCCTCTAATTAATATGGAGGCTTGGAGTATTTTATTCCATTTAAGAATTTCCATATTCATTTCTTTATCCCATCGCTATTCCTTACATTTCTATACACTTGAAGTGCTTGCATATATTTTTGTGTGTGCTTATATCAATCTTCCTCAGCCATTCTACGGGGCTATAAAGATAATTTAGTACTCCTCTTTGAATTAAGCACTCGAGGTTAACAGCAAAATTTAGGGAGATAATGTCAAATAGAGCTTTTTTCTGTCAACTTTTTTTTTTCTGTAGTTGACTAAAGAATTGTTTTCTTATAAACCTATATATGTGTATAAAGAAACACACGAAAGGAAGAGCACATATATTAATTATGAACTTCGGAGCTCTATGTAATGGTGTAATTTAAGAAAAATAAAACTAATTATAATTCAGGATTATCTATTGAACATCTTGGTGCTTTCTAACTTGTGATGCCAAGCTGGTGATCGTCTTGCACATCTTTTAACCAGACTTGTCTTCTTTTGGCCAAAATCTAGTGTCTTCAAAGAAGGCCAATTCTTCAAACCAAAATGGGTTCAATCAGGAAAATTGCAGGTAAAAACATTATGAATACTTTTAAGAATAATTTGAAAACTATTTGGATTTATGGACTTTTATTATTTTACACTAACATTTCCTTCCACTGACAAATATAAATGATATTTGGCAGAGTTTCAGAAGAGCACCAAAACTTAAATTAAACATTTGAAGAATATTGTCTCTACTCATGCATGTGATCCTAAACACTGTGCAATAATTAATCTGAACTGCTTCCAAAACTTAAAAAAAAAAGCAATGTATAAAACAAAATAAAATCCTATTCTTCTACAGTTTTACTGCAGTGAGTTCTAGGAAGAAAAATCAAGCCCAAAGTTTCGTTGTTCACATACAGGTATCATTTATCCAAGTGTATAATACGTATGCAATTGGCTACAGAAGACTGGGCACAAAAGCACAGGTGTTATTAGGTCGAAACAACTCTCTGTTTATCCTTTTCCACGAATTCCATATACCTCCTAGGCACGAGTGTGAGCTAACTAGGAAATTAGATCACTTCTACTCTAAACAAAAATAAAAGCTCTTGAAACTATACACAAGTTTATTTGAGCAAAAGGGAGTTAAATCATTCTGTTAAGTTTTTTACATCTTGGGTTAGGGAAAGAAAATAGTAAAGCTACAAATATAAAATAAGAAAGATAGACCTTAAGATCCCAAGAGACATACATTTTAGCAGTTCCTGCTTTTATTTTATATATCCTAAGACAGATATATTTTAGTGGTTCTTACTTTTGTTTTGTTTATCCTAAGAGAGATACATTTGTAGATCCTAAGGGAGAGATATTTTGTCAGGTTTTACTTTTATCATTTTTTCTAACTATGCTTTTTTCTTAATATCTATATTAGATACATTTATTTTGGATATAAAGAGGTCTAACTATGTTTGCTCACAATGTGGAAAAATGATAGAAAATAAAGAAAAGAAGGGTAAGAAAAAGGAAAAAGCATTAATAATTTGTGGATTAGATAATGTGTTATGCACATTGATAAATATTTTAATCGCAATTTTCTGAAATGTTTACTGATTCCACTATAATTTCCAATAGGAAAATGTTCTCATTGAATTTATTTTAAATGCCAACTATCTGAAACATTGTAATGATCTTTAAAATTTCCTTTTTGGAAGCTGTAGGAAATAGCATCAATATTTCCAGAATACTACTTTTTTTTTTTTTTGAAAAAAATAGTAGAAAGTTTTGGAAGAGGAATATAAATATCATACAGTATAATCTTCCTATCAGTTCTTGATTTCCTTCTACATTCTACATTATTGTCCATTAGCTATATGTTTTCTATGGATGACATGAAAAACTACCACAAAGTTGGTAGCTTGAAACAACAGAACTTCATTCTCTAATAGTTCTGATGGACGGATATTCGAAATTCAGGTGTTGGGAGAGTCATACCCCCTAGAGAGGCTCTAGAGGTAAATTGTTTCTATGCCTTTTCTGGCTTTTGGTGGTTAGTGACTTCCTTCACTTTTGGCCACCTCACTCCAATTTCTGCTTCTGTCTTCACATCAACTAACCTGTTTCTGTCTCCTTCTCTGTATGTCTCTTATAATGACCTTTGTTGCTCTTCTGGAAAATTCAGGATGATTTCTTCATCTCAAGATCCTTCAGCTAATTATAATGACAAATACTCAAATACTCTTTTTCTAAATAAGGCAATATTCATGGGTTCTTGGATTAAGGCGTGAACATATCTGTTGGAGGGCTACCAGTCAGTCCTCCACATCTACCATCTGTCATATCAATTTGTGAAAAGAACTTAGTACTTTCTAAAATGGCCTGCTGAAGTTGTGATGCCAAACTCTGTTTCACTGAGCCAAAATCTGTTTCCACATATTTTCCCCATAATTCCAGTTCTGCCATTTGGGGTCCATCTTATGTCCATTTTCTGTTGCTATCACAGATAGGGTAATTTATAAAAAATAGAGGTGTATTTATTTCATCGTTCTAGTGACTGGGAAGTCCAAGAGTGTGGCACTGGTATCAGGTGAGGGCCTTTCTACTGTCACAACATGGTAGAAAGCATTCACATGGTGAGAGGGCAAGAGTATATACATGTCAGTCAGGTCTCTCTTCCTGTTTTATAAGGCGACCAGTTCCATTGTGGAAGTCCCACACTGATGACTGCATCTAATCCTAATTACCTCTCAAAGATCCCACCTCCAATCAACATGTGATTTGGAGATTAAATTTCTAGCTTAAAAAATTTGAAATTTGGGGGGAGACATTTGATTCATAGCAGAGCCCCATTAAATAAATGTACTATCTTCCTACAATATAGTCTTCTAAATATTTGAAAATTGGTATTTTTTCTTGAAAATTATTTTCATTAATTTTTCAATACTCCTGAGTTCCATTTTCTGTATCTTCATTTCTGGGTTTTTGTTTTTTATTTTACTCCTAATGAGTCACTCTGTCTCCTTCAAGATTAACTTGAGGCTTACTAATAGGTAGAACGAGTGTCTTGCCATCACATTAATCACAAAATGCCAGTGCATAATATAATAATACATTGCCTCTTGCAGTTCACTATTCCATTTCTATATTAATAGAAACATCAGGGATAGATTATATGCAGTTTCCCATAGGCAGATGAAATTGAAAGGGTTTTTCTTTAACTTACTCCAATTTCTTCTATTTGTATTAAATTTCTTGGGTAATTTATGGCAGGTGTCATTCCTACTCTCTCAAGAGTTAGTAAAACCCAACAGAACTATTCATTTTATTATCTAAAAATTGCATTGAGTGATCCCAGAGGCAGTGTGGAGTTATAGATAAAGTATCATTAGACAACATCTGTAGGCTGACAAAACACTGCAGAAGAAAGAACATACAAACATACATAAGAAAATTGGTTTATAATAGAGTGACAAATGATGAAGTGTGTTTATATAAATTTAAGGGAGATAATTTATTAGTAAATAATAAAATTATTTGTTGAAACACGTGATTATGTTGCTGTTTATATTATTCAATTTGAAATTGTTCTTCATTTAGTCATTTAATTTCAATCCATGCTAAGTATAAATCATAATTTAGGTTTCACAAATATCAAATACGTCAAATTATTGTTACCATAAATATATTAAAGATAATTTTAGATTTAACTCAGATTATCTGCATTAGTTTGTTCTCACACTGCTAATAAAAACATACCTAAGACTGGGTAATTTATAAAGGAAAGAGATTTAATTAATTCACAGTTCCACATGGCTGGGGAGGCCTCACAATCATGGTGGAAGAATAAGGGACATCTTACATAGTGGCAGGAAAGGGAGAACTTGTGCTGGAGAACTCCCTTTTACAAAACCATCTTGTGAGACTTACTCACCATCATGAGAATAGCATGGAAAAGACCCACCCCATGATTTGATTACCTCCCACTGGGTCCCTCCCATGATACATGGGAATTTGGGAACTACAATTCAAGACAAGATTTGGGTGGGAACACAGCCAAACCGTATCATTATCTTGGAGCTGAATCATTAACCTATGACCAATAATCTAGTTTCCCAAGATATTAACAATAATCTAGATTCCAAGATCCTTCGGCTAATTATAATGACAAAGACTCTTTTTCTAAATAAGGTAATATTCATGGGTTCTTGTATTAATGTGTGTATATATCTGTTGGAGGGCTACCAGTCAGCCCACTGCATCTACCATCTGTAATATCAATCTGTGAAAAGAACTTAGTACTTTCTAAAATGACCCGCTGAAGCTGTGATGCCAAACTCTATTTCGTTTTTTATGTTAAAATATAGGCAACAAATTATCTCAAATACATTAAAATGTCCTTTCTCTTAGTTTCAACAGAATCATGATGTATACAATACAATGAAAATAACCACATATATGCAACATCATCGGTTTTATTTCCCAACCTTCTTCTTCCTCCAACATACGTTTTCTGTTAACATCAAGGCTTTGTCCATTTGAGACAATTAATGGATTTTAAAATGAAACGAAAGGATGACATTGATATTGGTTACTAAGAAATTTGGTTTGATAGACTATACTATTAATGGAAATGTTAAATATTGAAATAAATATTGAAAAGAGGATAATGAGTCAGATACATTATAATCTTGTTATTCATATAAATAAGTTCCAAAACAGTATTTCTGAGGAGCAGGCAGCTTTCCTACCAGAAGATCCTATACTACACCCTTTCTATGCCTGGCTTCCCAGGTCTTTGCAGTCTTCTGCATTGAATCAAGGAGGGAAAAGCATGAAGAGTCAGAGAGTGGAGACTTTTATGGGACAGCACGAGAAGTAGGACTTGACACTTTTACTCATTTCTCTTTGACTAGCATTCAGTCACACAATCACACCAATGGCCAGGGAGCCTGAGACACATACAGAGAAAAGAAACTGGGTTTAGAGAAGAGCTAGCAAGTCTGTCATACTGGGCAAGATGCTTTATGGGAAAATCATTTTTTTAATAATGTATTGGTTTTCAGGGAGTAATATAATTCAGATGATAAAAGTTTATTACTCAGAAATCAAGTGTAGTTAGAGGACTTGTGGGACAAGGTACAAAACGAAAATGTGAGGTCCCTTGTTCAAAACACAGAAACAGTGCCACTTAATGTAATAAAATATAAATGCTTTTACTTCAAAAATTCTTATAATACAAACATTAGAGTGAATAATAGTGATACATAATTTTAGTAACGTATACTGTATCAAAATAACCATCTTGCTTGGAAAAAAATTACTAGACAAATATATAAAATGACTTTTACAAGCCATTTAAACAGCAACCCAAACAGGCAACTTTTTAGGAACCATAATGCTGAAAGGAAAGAAGCCCATGAGATTAGCTTGAATTCACCTCTGATTTTTCCTAGAATACATTATAAAAATTGTATTTAAGGAAGATTTTGCCATATCAGAAAACTGAAGCGTCACAAGGGACAGAGAACAAAAGGAACAGTTCGGGGCTGCACAGTTTAGAAGCTAGGACAAGAGATGCAAAAATCCAGAGAGAAATAATTTTCAGGTCATGCAAATGTCACATATTCCAAGAAACAAATCAGAAGACAGCAACTGGGAGGCTGAATTGTTGAGCAGAGATTTTAGCAGTTACGTTATCCAAAGTGGAGAACGAGTGAATTTCAGGCTTTACCATGGAGGAAAGACTTTAGGAAATACCTCAAGACTTCAGTTGAGACAATGGAAGGACTATGCCTTTTGAATGAAGGTCACTCCACAGGAGTAAAGGTTGTGTTCTACTGTGGTATATTACACAGTATCATATTTACACCATATGTGATCTACTCTATGGAGAAATTCACATGGCCTCCAGGCAACAGCCAATGAGGAACCGAGTCCCTTGTCCAACAGCCAAAAGGACCTGAATTCTGCTACAATCACATGAATAAGCATGGAAGCGGATCCTTCCCCAGATAATCCCTGGGAGGACTGCGGCCCTGCCGACACATGAAAGTCAGCATGTGAGACTCTGAAGCAGAAAGTCCAGCTTAATCATTCCCATATTTCTGGCCAATATAGACTGTGAGATAATAAATGTTGTTGTTAAAACCAGTAAGTTTGGGAGTAATTTGGTACTTGCAATAGATACCTAAAGTGGCAATAATATGCATGAGAAACAGAAACAGACTATCCCTAACCAAGCCTCAAACCCAATCGGCCAAGAATGAAACTGATCTGCTGGCACTCTATCTGCTAAAAATAACAGAGACTAGAGACTCCATAATTTTTAATATGCAGCCTGGTATCTGTTCAAAATTTTGAGACATGACAAAACAGGCAAAATTGAGTGAAAAGAAGGTGAAAAAAAAAAAAAAAAAGGAGAGCTGATAATAAAGACCAAGTGTTGATTCGGAATTCAGAGAGATTAAACAATGACTTTTAAATAATCAATATGGGTCATGTAAAGTATGTAGTTTGTCTGCAAAGCATGTAATAAAATGTAAAGTACAAATGTAAGTTCTAAATGCACAATTTAGAAAGGAGGAAAAGCCGTAAAGCATTGATTTAAGCTTTCAGCTCAACAAGCTTGTTGGATAAAAAGCAAATTAAGCTCAAAGGAATAGTAAAGGTAAGAGAAACAGCAATGAAATAGGGAATATAAATTAGATCCAGAAATTCATTCTTTGAAAATATTGATTAAAATTTTAACTTGTTAACAAGTCTTATCAGAAAAAATAGAGATAATGTTAAGTTATCAATATCAGAATAAATAGCAAAGTATCAACCTAGATCTCACAGATAAAAAAGACATTATGATGAATTTATAGTAATAAAGTTAAAATGTTCACAATAATGGATGAGTTCTCAAAACATATAACTCAACACAATTAGCATCAGAATAAATAGATAATCTGAAAGGTTTCACTAAGGAAAGTAAGTCTGAAATTAAAAACCTACACACAAACACTTATCTTTACACACTTTTAGACTCAGATGATTCAAAGGGAAGTGTTCCAAACGTCTAAGAAAGGCATTATATCAATTTTATACAAACACTTCCAAAGAGTAAGACTGGAAGAACTTTCACATCATTTTCTTATTCTATAATAACCTTGATACCAAAACTAGATAAGAAAAAGCCAATTACAAGACAATATTTCTCATAAATATATACATAAGCCTATAAAAATATTCCCAAATCAAATTCTCAAATCAAAGTTATTTATAACAACATTAATAGACAATTATCTAGTAAGTTTTATTTCAGGAATGTGAGGTTAGTTTACTATTGAAAAATCATTAAAGTTGTCATGTTAACAGATTAAAAAACAAAACCCATATGATAATTTTAAGGCATAAACAAAGCCTTAAATATAATATGAATAAAATGCATTACCTGACCATGATCAAAATTCTTAGCAAACTCTATAAATATAAAAAGAAATTAATCTGACAATCTGTACAAAACCCACACAAAACCTACAGCTAACATTATATTTAATGGTGAAATAGTGAATATTTTCCCTTTAAGGATGGGAAAAAGATAAAGGTATACACCACCATCACTGCTAATGAACTCCAAATGCTCTTGCCACTAAAATAGGGTATGAGAAATAGAATAAAACATATAGATATTGAAGAGAGAAAGGGAAAATATTTAGGAAATTGAATAGTATTATAAGCAATCTATTAGAATTAATGAGTAAATTGAACAAGATCATGGGGCACAGTTTACCAAATGGATTTCTATTCTAGCAACAGTTAGAAAACTGGAAAACAAAATAAAAATCTTATTTACAATACTATGTGAATAATACATTACTTAGGGATAACTAACAAAAGATGTACTGGATATCTATAAATTTAAAGTATTATTGAGACACTGAATGAGACAAATAAATGAAAGTGTATACTGTATTTATTGATTGCAAAATTTAAAAATTTTAGGATACTAATCTCCCAAATTCTTCTATAGATTTAGTGCAATTACTATCAAGATTCTTCTAGGCACTTTTATGAAAATTTAAAAGTTGATTCTAATATGTATATAAAAATGAAAATGACCCAGGATAGACAAGTTAATCTTGAGGAAGAAGTAGAAAAGCTTTAGGGTATACCTTACTTGATATGAAGGACTTAGAAATTAAGACAGTGTGGTATTGATTCAAGGACAAATCAATGTATGGAACAGAATCTAGAATCAGACCACACATACACAGTGACCTGATTCATGAACAAGCTTCACTGCTGTTTAACAGGCACAAAGATAATCTCCACAATAAATTGTGCTGGGTTTATGGAACATCTACCAGGAAAACAAATGAATTTTGACTCATTTACTGGAAACTTAGGTTTAAGGGACCCCAATTTAATCATAATGAACAAAACAGGACAAACTAAAGAGAAAAAGTGTTCTTTTTTAGACTACATTTTCCCAGTCTTAGAAGGACTAGATAAAATATTTGCTAATAACAAAGAACTAGAAAGTAGAGGCAGTCAAACTAATGGTCTGAGGCATTAGTATTTACTCAGAGATTCTACAACCTGGAGGTACATCTTAGTTACCTGGAAAGTGTTTTAAAAAGACATATTCTTTCCTTTGGGGACTGTATCATTTTCTAATTTTAACTTTTATTTTAGATGTGGGGTATACATGTACAGATTTTTTACCTGAGAATACTGCATGATGCTGAGGTTTGGAGTACGGATCCTGGCACCCTGGTAGTGAGCGTAGTACCTGATAGGTAGTTTCCTAACTCCCCCTCGCCCCCATCCCTCCACCCTCGAGTAGTCCGCATTGTCCATTGTTCCCATATTTACATGATATGCACATCCCGTGTGTGCTCAATGCTTAGCTCCCACAGCGCTGGAACTAAAGGCCCGAATCCTGAACAAACTAATGCATGAACAGAAAACCAAAAGTACATATTCTTAATTCCTAAATAGGAAGGCCCCGACTCAGTAGCCGTAGTACAAGAAGTTGAGCATCTGAGTTCTTAAATGTTCTAAAAATGCTCTGGTATACAGCCAGGGTGTCCTTCTTTGGCATGAAGTTTTAGATAAAAATCATAGTACGAGGCAAGAAATGTCTAGTTGTTCTATGAGATTTCCTTGGGTCATATTCTACACTCCTAATTGGGTGAGTCAAGAAGGAATCAAAAACTGGATTCAAAAATCCACTGCCTCGAGAAAGTACTGCATACACTGATATGACTGAAAGTATACATTTTCTGAAAAGTAATATATCCCAATGTGTCAAAAGTCATAACCTATGACTCAATAATTTGTTAAATTACACTGCTTAACCAGGGCTAACTTATTATTTAAATATATTTTATTTAATTATATTATTAATTAAATTATACCATTAAATATATTTATAATTTAAATATATACAGTCAATGTACTCATGGCCGTTTTGACAGTCCATAGTACAGTCTATTATATTTTAAGTGCTGAATCCATGTGAGTTATTATAATATGTACTTTATTGAAGCAAAATGTTTCTAGATATAAATGGTAGGAGAAACAGACTATTAGACATATTACCAAAATATTATCAGTGTGTTATCGAGCAATATGATTCCTGAATTCATACCTTGTTTTATATCTTTTTTATTTATCCAGTTTTCTAATAAAACACTAATATGACTTCTATAATCAGAAGAAACTGTTAAAAGAAAATTAGAAAATTACAAGTTCCATGAAAATCTTAGTTGGTAAAATATTAAAATACCATACATGCAAAAGAAAAGAACTACGTAAGTTGTTCCTCTGTGAAAAAAACAAAATGACTTTTGATTTCTTCAGTTTCCATTTTCGGAAACACTGGACGTTGACAGGAAAATAACTTTTGACTGGCTCATTTATAACATGGTATAACATTTATAACAAAATAGTCACAGTTATGGAACATCATATTTTCTAGGCCATTCTTATAAATCACCTCAGATTGATTGGGGTAGGCTGAATAATGCCCCAAAACCCTAAAGAAGTCCACGTTCTGATCCCTGGAACCTTTGAATATGTTACCTTACATGACAAAAATAAGGGCCTGGTCATCTAATGCATGCAGCATATCTATTATTAAAAATCATAAATATATGTAACCAAATAGTTCTAAATACAGTTTAGTTTCTTCCTTTTAATCTACTATTATTAGAAGATGAAACTGGCATAAAGGATAAGTTTACCTTAAGATAAATTATTGTAAGTTGCTGTTTTCTCCCTGGCAGGCTGTCGCTATTGCATTTCTGACAAACAGTGGGTATCATATGTTTAATGTATCTTCTTATAGCAACCTAACACCTTTTCATTCACTGCTTTCATTGGGGACTGGCTGTTGATCATAGCTTTGGTATAGCAAAAGAATCATATGCAGTAAGATGGCCAACTAAATGCAGACAGGTGGAACAGCTCCTACCTAGAGACTGAGACGACTGGCATGCTCCTGACATGCTCCTAACCCGTCTTCTCGAGAGTGGACAGAGGGAGGACATGGAAGCTGGCAGAAGGAGGAGAACATTGGGAACCCTACATGTAGATCAATTGCACCCAGTCTCGTTCCTGGCCACCAATGGCTCTGGAGGAATGGGTGAGTTGAAATGGCAAAGAGCAACCTGCCCTCACCACAGGCCTCTGGAGCACTGGCAGGAGACCCCTCAACCACCACAGGCATTCAAATTGGCAGGGAGAGCTGCTTAGAGAAATGGTAGGGGCAGTAAGCCAGCTGATGTGGAGTCCAGAGGTTTTCGTGCAGGAGCATCTGTAGCAGATTAAGGCCAGAGATAGCCATCCTGCTAGGCTTGACTTGCTCCCATAGGAAACATTAGCCCTAGAGGAACTGCTGGATCTGAACACTGCAAAATGGGGCTTGTCCAATAGATAGGGACAGTCTGACCTGAGCATTCCCTGGTCTACTGGCCTCTTCCAGAGCCCCAGCATGACTATGCCTACTTACAGGGCAGCCCCGAGTGATCTGGCGCCTGTGTCATAGTTTCTGTGCTGGCAGACTGTGTGGGACTGGCAGACAGCTACAGTGGGGCAGCACCTATGTCAAGGCCCCAGCCTACATGCTCCCTCCCTAAGTTGTAGCTTCCCCCCGGGCTCAAGGCAACCCCCCCAGAATGCTCTGTTGGTGGATGTCTGTGCAGGTAGGTTTTGCTTTCCCAGCACTGACAGCATGCTGGAGTCCAATCTGCCTCCCCTTCCCTTCCAGAATGCCATTACAGACAGAGCCTTGGAGGGCACAGAGCCAGCAAGCCCCACACCTACAAGCACCCCACCCTTGTACTAACGCTATGCAGAGAACAGTGGGTCCTCCTCTGTCCTGAGCCATCACTCCTGCTTGAAGGGAACAGAAAAGGTACCCAGACCTGTGCCTGCCACTGCCTGGCCCCTGAGCCAATACCACCTTGAGCACAGCTGTTCACACAGTCTCCAGCAGGGGTCCCCAGCTGCCCCCACCTTCCCCTCAAACCAAGCTGCAAGGGAGGCAGGCACCTCACAACCCACTAGCACTCTGCCACAGCTTCCACTGCTGCTATTGTTGGAATGTGAGGATGGATCCTGCTGTTACTACACTATGAAAGGCTTTGGCTGACACCATCCACCGGAGTGTAGTGACTTGGGGGTCTGGGAACACCTCAAATTCCCCCAGCTCAGTAGATTCCTAACCTTGAGAAGCCAAAGAGCAAAGTTGGGGTCCAATATACGTCTCCCAGTTAGAACACACAGTTCAGGATTTGGGAGCAGAGTGTTGGTCCCCTAAAATCTTCCAGAAATGAAGCCAGTCAACTGAATCCACCTTATACCACAATCAAAACCTCAAAGGAATCAAATACGATGAAAGCAAACTAACAAAAATCAAAAGGTTAGCAATGTCAAAGACTGAAGGAAGACAAACCCACAAAGATGAGAAAGAAACAGCACAAAGTCTCTGAAAACTCACAAAGTCAGAGGGCCTTTTTTCCTGCAAACAGCTGAATCATCTCTCCAGGAGGAGTTCTGAACTGGGCTGAGCTGCTGAAATAACAAAAATAGAATTCAGACTAAGGATAGGAAAAAAGATAATTGAGCTAAAGATGTACATTAAAACTCATTCCAAGGAAGCTAAAAATCATGTTAAAACAATGCAGGAACAGACAGACAAAACAGATAGTGTAGAAAAAAAAATGGAACCAACCTGATAAAACTGAAAAACGCACTACAAGAATTTCATAAGGCACCCACAAGTATTAGTAACAGAACAGACCAAATGGAGGAAAGAATCTCAGAGGTTGATGGCTGCCTTTCTGAAATAAGACAGCCAGACAAGAATAGAGAAAAAAGAAGGAAATAAATGAATAAAACCTCAGAGAAATAGGGGATTATGTAAGTAGACCAAATGTATGACTCATTGCTGTCCCTGAAAGAGATGGGGAGAATGGAAGCAACTTTGAAAACATATTTCAGGATATCATCCATAAGAACTTCCCCAACATAGCTAGAAAGGCCACCAATCAAATTCAGAATATATTCCCAACACAGAAGCACACAGATTCATAAAGCAAGTTCTTAGAGAACTTCAAAGAGACTTAGACTCCCACATAATATTAACAGGAGACTTCAACACTCCACTGACAGCATTAGATAAATCATCGAGGCAGAAAATTAACAAAAACCTTTAAGGCCGGAACTCAGCATTGGTTCAAGCAGATCTGATAGACATCTACAGAACTCTGCACCAGAAAACAATAGAATATACATTCTTCTCCTCACCACATGGCACAAACTATATAATCGATCACATAATCAAAAGTAAAACACTCCTCAGCAAATGGAAAAGAACTTAAATCATAGCAAGCACTCTCTCAGACCACAGCAGAGTAAAGTTAAAAATCAAGACTAAGTATTTCACTCAAAGGCGTTCAATTACATGGGAACTGAATAACCTGCTGCTGAATGACTTATGGGTAAATCATGAAATTAAATGAGAAATCAAGAAACTCTTTGAAAGTAATGAGAACAAAGATGCAACATGCTACAATCTCTGGGACACAGATAACACAGGGTTAAGTGGGAATTTTATAGCACTAAATGCTCACATCAAAAAGTTAGAAAGATTTCAACTTGACAACCTAATGTCACAACTAAAAGAACTAGAGAAAGAAGAATAAACCAAATCCAAGCTAGCAGAAGACAAGAAATAAGCAAAATCAGAGTTGAATTGAAGGAGATTGAGGTAAAAAAAAAAAAAAAAAAGCCACTCTAAAGTTCAACAAATTAAACAGCCTGTTTTCTGAAAATATCAATAAAATAAATAGATTATTAAATATACTAATAAAAAATAAGAGGGAACAGATTCAAATAAACACATTCAGAAACAAGAGACATATCACCACTGACCCCGCAGAAATACAAATAACCACCACATAATGTTATGAACCTCTTTATGCACATCAGGTAGAAAACCTGGAAGAAATGGATAAATTCCTGGACATGGACATCCTCCCAAGACTGAAGCAGGGAAAATTGAGTGCTTAAATAGAACAATAGTCAGCTTTGAGATTGAATCAGTAATAAATAGCCTACCAACCCCAAAAAAAGTCCCAGGAAAAAATAGATTTATAGCTGAATTGTACCAGAAGTACAAAGTAGAGCTGGTATCATTTCTCCTGAAACTACACCAAAAAATTCTGGAAGGGAGGCTCCTCCCTAACTCATTCTATCATCCTGATACCAAAACCTGACAGAAACACAACAAACAAGGAAAACTTAGGGCACTATCCTTCATGAACATTTATGCAAACATCCTCAAAATACTGGCAAGCCAAATCAGAAAACGGTTCAAATATCTTTTCTACCATGGTCAAGTAGGCTTTATCCCTAGGATGCAAGGTTGGTTCAACATACACAAATCAATAAGCGTGATTCATCATTTAAACAGAACTAAAGACAAATCCACATGATTATCTCAACAGAAGCAGAAAATCTTTTCAATAAAATTCAACACCCCTTCATGCTGAGACTTCAACACAGTAATAGGGCTAGACTTCAACACACCACTGGCAGTATTAAATAGATCACCAAGGCAGAAAAAATAGCAAAGATATTCAGAACCGGAACTCAACATTGGACTAAAAGAATCTGTTAGACCTCTATGGAACTCTCCACTACAAAATGACAGAATATGCATTTTTCTCATTGCCACATGGCACATAATCTAAAATTGACCATATAACTGAACATAAAACAATAATCAAAAGAACTGATATAATAACAAACACACTGTTGGACCATAGTGAAATAAAAATTGAAGCCAAGACTAAGAGAATTGTTCAAAACCATTACATTACATGGAAATTAAGCAACATGTGTCTGAATGTCTTGTGAGAACAAAGATACAACATCCCAGAATTTCTGGCACAGATAAAAAACCTTTCAAAAGATCAATGAATTCAGGAGTTCGTTTTTTGAAAAAAGTGATAAAATAGACTGCTATCTAGAATATATAAAGAAGAAAAGATAGAAGATTCAAATAAACACAATTAGAAATGATGAAAGGAAGGTTACCGCTGACCCCACAGAAATAAAAATAACCATCAGAAACTACTATGATCACTTCTTCGTACATACACTAGAAAACCTAAAAGAAATGGATAAATTCTTGAAAACATACAGCCTCCCAAGACTGAACCAGGAATAAGCTGATGTCCTGAACAGACAAATAACAAGCTCTAAAATTGAATCAGTAATAAATAGCCTACCAACTAAACAAAGCACAGGATCTGACAGAGTCACAGCTGAATTGTACCAGGTGTACAAAATATAGCTGGTACCATTCCCAGTGAAACTGTTCCAAAAAATTGAGGAGAATAAACTCCTTCCAAACTCATTGTATGAGGCCAGCATCATCCTGATCGAAACCTGGCAGAGTCCCAACAAGAAAATAAAACTTCAGGCCAATATTCTTTATGAACATCAGTGCAAAAATCCTCAAAACAAAACCTTGCGAACTGAATTCAGCAGCACATCCAAAAGCTAATCCACCATTATCAAGTAGGCTTTATCCCCAGGATGTAAGAATATACATAAATCAATTAAAGTGATTTATCATATAAAAAGAACTAAAGACAAAATCCACATAATTTTCTCAATAGGTGCATAAAAGGCTTTTGATAAAATTCAGCACCTCTTCACATTAAAAATTCTCAATAAACTGGGTATTGATAAAACTTTTGAACAACTAAGAAGGAAGCAACAGACACTGAGGTCTCCTGAAGGGCAGAAAGTAAGAGGAGGCAGAGGAACAGAAAAGGTAACTATTGGGTACTACTGGGCTTAGTTCCTGGGTAATTAAATAATCTATAGAACAAATCCTTATGACATGAGTTTACCTATATAATAAGCCTTCATATGTAACCCCAAACTTAAGATAAAAGCTGCAAGTAATTGAAAAAAGGAGGAAAAATCCCACAGTCAACATTGTGTTGAATGGCCAAAAGCTGGAAGTATTTTCCCTGAAAACCAGCACAACACAAAAATGCCCTCTGTCACCACACCTATTCCACATACTATTGGAAGTCCTGGCCAGGGCAGTCTGGCAAGAGAAAGAAATAGAGGGCTTCCAAATAGAAGGAGAGGAAGTCAAAATATACATGTTTGCAGATGACATGGATTCTATATCTAGAACATCACAGAGAATCAATCCAAAAGCTCCTTAAGCTAATTAACAACTTCAGCAAAGTCTCAAGACACAAAAATCAATGTGCAAAAGTCACTAACATTTCTATAATCAACAACAGTCAAGCTGAGAAATGTAATCTCAATCTTCCACAAGAAGAATAAAATACATAACTGGGGAGGTGAAAGATCTCTAAAAGGAGAACTACAAAACACTGCTCAAAGAAATCAGAGATGGGACAAACAAATGCAAAAACCTTCCACGGTTATGGAGAGAAAGAATCAATATCATTAAAATGATTATGCTGCTCAAAGGAATTTACAAAGTCAACGCTATTCCCGTTAAATTACCATTAATATTCTTCACAGAACTAGAAAAAAAAAAAAAAAAAAAAAAAACTCTTAAAACTTATATGGAGCCAAAAAAGAGCCCAAATAGCCAAGACAATCTTTGCAAAAAGAATAAAGCTGGAAGCATCATGCTGCCTGACTTCAAACTATATTACAAGGCTACAGTAATCAAGGCAACATGGCACTGGTACAAAAAACAGACACATAGCCAATGGAAAAGAATACAGAACATAGAAATAAGGCCACATGCCTACAACTATCTGCTGTTTAGCAAACTTGGCAAAAACAAGAAATGGGGAAAGGACTCACTATCCAATAATTGGGTCTGGGTGAATTGGCTAAAAATATACAGAAGATTGAAACTAGACTCCTTTCTGATACTATATATAAAAATTAACTCATGATAGATTAAAAGTTTAAATGTTAAATTCAAAATAATAAAAACTCTGAAACACAACCTAGGACATCACATTCTGAACATAGGAACAGGGGCAAAGATTTTATGACAAAGGTACCAAAAGCAACTGCAACGAAAGCAAAAATTGACAAATGGGAGGTAAATAAACCAAAGAACTTCTGCACAGAAAAAGAAACTGTCATTAAAGTGAGCAGACAACCTACAGAATGGGAGAATAATTTTGCAAACTGTGCATCTGACAACCATCTATAAGAAACTTAGACCAATTTGTAAGAAAACAACAAACAACCTCATTAAAAAGTGGGGGAAGAATATGAACAGATGGTTTTCAAAAGAAGACGTACATGCATCCAACAAGCACATGAAAAAAGCTCATCAGTGATTATTAGAGAAATGAAATCAAAACCACAATCACATACCATCTCACAACAGTCAGAATGACTATTATTAAAAAGTCAAAAAATAACATGCTGGTGAGGCTGCAGAGAAAAAGAAATGCTTATACACTGCTGGTGGGATTGTAAATTAGTTCAAACATTGTGGAAGACAGTGTGGTGATTCCTCAAAGACCTAAAAACAGCAAAACTATTACTAAGTATATACCCAAAGGAATATAAATCATTCTTTCATAAAGACATATTCACATATATGGTCATTGCAGCACTATTTACAATAGCAAAGACATGGAATCAACCTACATGCCCATCAGTGATAGACAGGATAAAGAAAATGTACATATACATAATGGAATACTATGCAGCCATAAAAAATGAGATAATGTCCTTTGCAGGAAAATGAATGGAGCTTGAGGCCATTATCTTTAGGAAACTAACACAGGAACAGAAAACCAAAACCAAATGTTCTCACTTATAAGTAGGAGCTAAAAGATAAGAATACATGGACACATAAAGGAGAATAATAGACATTTAGACATTTAGGCCTACTGGAGGTTAGATTGTGGGAGAAGGAAAAGGTACAGAAAAAATAACTAATGGGTACTAGGCTTAACACCTGGGTGATGAAATAATCTCTACAGCAAATCCCTATGATAGAAGTTTTTCTTTATAACAAATCTGCACATATAACCCTGAACTTAAAATAAACGTTTAAAGAAAAGAATCAAGTCATATCTCTACACCCCTTTCTACTATTTTGAAATGGGTTACTAAGTTGGTCACTCAGACAATTAGATAAATGAGAGCTATTGTGTTTATTGTTTTGAGAGTCAGTTTTGCACTACCTTAGCAAGCAGCATCTATTAAAAGACTGGTCAATGTCTGTTGAATAGAAAACATGAATTCTTTATGGGGAAATAACTGAACCTGAGAAGAAGGAACACACATATAAAATACATTGCCTTTAATTCCTTTTCCCATTTTCAAAGTCCACAATCTGCTGGGAGATATTTGTTAGAATGATATATGTGTTTAATTTCATTCAGATAAGCAATACAAGAACTTTGAAATCTTAAGCATACTCTGTATATTACAACCTCACAAATTAGTTGTGATCTAGTTTCACTGTGGTTTCTTTTTCAGAGAAACTGAAGTTTGTCTTTTTTATTCTTTGATTTATATTATTGATCTGGGACCATCTTAATTTTCATGTAACTGCATATATCTTCATTATGCCATAGGAAGTACTGAGTGCTTTACTTCTCTGAGCCTTTCACAGTTTCATCAGCCTTTTGTAATATATACCTCCAGGCACGCAGCAACTGGAGATCAATGTGGAGAATAACAAGGACGTCGCAGGGCTGTAAAACCTCTTCTCTTGAGTACCATTCCTGCATTTGTTCCATGACAAGGAATTTATGAATACCCCTGTTGGACTTTTATGACTACATAAGCTAGCCTAACCCTGTGCTATCAGGCTTGGACACAATAATTTATACTGCTTACTGTTTTGCTAAATTCCTGGCCCTGCCACAAATATTTTTATCATTGCTTATGACTTATAGCTAACTAAACAAGCACACATCAGTTATAAACATCTTTAAAACACTTTATTTGATGAATCACTCATTGGCTTAAGAATTATCAAAGTTTTCATAAGAAGTTTTCCAAAATACTAGCATTCTGTCTGTAGCAGGGACAGCTATCTGTGCAATAAGAAAGTCATGGTCCTTTTCCACGGCATAAAGTTGTTGCCCCAAACTGGCAGCCAAACCATGATCCCCATTTTCTAGGAATAAAAGGAGAACATAAAAAATGCCTCTATTCCCCGCCAAAGTGATTGATATGTGAATATGATTTCTCCACTTTCTCTCTTCTTGATCCTGCAGCCTGGAGGGCAATGGACAACCTTAAAAGCCACATGTTGCTGATGCCAGGAACTGTCAGCTTTGGTTCTTGAATGCTTGTCTTCGGCTAAGGCCACTGGCCTTCTTCTTTCCTGTCACATATCAGGAACATCTACTTTTTAATTTATGTGATTGAGAAGCAAACCTCTGTTGTGGTAAGCCACAGATATCTCTAATGTTTACTTATCTATACACTACTGAATATATTATTCTAGTCAATATTTCTTTTACATAGTTAATTTAGGTTAATTAGGCACCAATATCCAACATATGCTAAGAAATCCTTATTATTTGAGGATATAATAATTCTAAATTATGATAGTTTGTATTATCACAGTGGCAATTTACATTTACACCTTCAATGAATAAATGAATAACAAACAAACTTTAAAAACCAATTAACTAGGTAAATATTACTTTAAGAAGCCACATGTACACATTTATTAGAGCCAAAATTGAACACTTGAATAAATTGAGTGGTATGTGATACAGATTAATAAACTCAGTGTCAAAGACAGAGAGGCCTGGCTTTGGCCTCAAGGTCTGCTATTGTAGCTGGATGATTTTGTACAGGTCTTTTAATTTCTCTACTTTCTTATTTGGAAAATGAATATATTAATTATTTCTACCTTAAACTGTGACTCAGCTTCGACACAGATCACTACTACCACCGATGGACCTCAGATGAACCCCAGCTATGCTGAACAAATTTTGGGTGATGTCAGAAAGACATTCAATAGATAAGGGTAGCATACAATCCCTCATTCATAAAGTGACAGTGGAGTAATCAACAGCATGGAAGGAGAAGGGGAGAGGGAGGGAGTTCAGGGAAAAGTCTACCACATACTTAAGCAGTTTGCTTCACTCCCCATGGAATCCATGATAAAGCTATCTGATTAACTCTCCACTCCCACTGCTGCGTGGTCCAAGCCCAAAACTCTGCTATTAGAGAAAATGCAGGCTCTCTGATTTACTAATAGTTGGTGGATAGAAGGCCATTACTATTAACAGAAAAATTGGCATCAATATTCTCTGCAGATGACAAAACCTTTATGCAAGAAAACTAGTAAAAGCCTGAACAGTGAGTAAAGTTAAACCTTTCATCAGTGGAAGAATATTTACGTTTCCCCTATCAGTAGAGTGAACAGATAATCAAATACTTGGGCTTTAGTCATTGGCTTTGCTGTATAGTTAGGCAAATGAACCCCAGATAATTGCACAACAAAAACTCTCCTGTATGGAGCAATCAGTCATGAATTTCTGTGGGAATTTTGAGGGAGAATTAGAATGGGTTATATGAAGCATGCGCACACACACACGCACACACACACACACACACACACACACACACACAGAACAACTCAGATGTTAGCTCATTGGAATTTTCAGGCAAAGTCCTTAGAATTGCAGTGCTGATTACCTGCTTTCATGAAAGGAGGAGGCATGTTGGTGCTGCTGCCAAGCACTGTCGCGCTAGGAGAGAAGACATTTTAATTGCACACGATGAAATAGCTAATATAATTTTCAAAAGAAAAAGAATACATATCACCCAAATGTTAACCGGAATGAAATTCATTGAAAATCCCCTTGAGTTGAATTCCCCAAGGACAAGGACCTATGGAATAGGTAAGTGAATTACTTTAGATTTTTATCAGCAGCCTCCAGGTCTACAACTGGATGTCAACATATGTTATTCTGTTCTATTTTAGGCACTGTTTGTTAGTTAAAATATAAAATTCAGAGGACACAATGAAAGGTATAAAACAGAAAAATCAATTTTGCTATCCAGGCGGTCTGAATATATTTCTTCTGATTATGGTATGCACTTTGCTGTACAGAAATGGTCAAGAAAAGTAATATTATAGGGATATAATATATTTGTCATCATCTTTAAAATTTTGATCTTCTTGACAATTAAAGATTGGCTTAGTTGATTAAATAAATTAGCACAAAAATTAAATATGAGAGTAAATATGCTCAGGTTCTATTGGAAGTTTCTGGGTTCAGGATGTGGTATGAAGGGATAGGAGAGGATTATCATTACCCAATCATACATCTTTCCAACTTCACACAATTTTTCTTTTATTTGGCCCTAGGCCCATTTTTATGTTTATATGTACCTAAAATGAACATTTCAGTAACCAAAACTTTTTACACAGCATACCTCTAAGGAAGTATTGGGATAGGTGATGGCATGGCCCATGTAGCAACATTAGAATCAGCTATGAACACTCTAATACAAAGCAGGAGAGCAAGAGTACTCTAATTCTTAACCTGTCAAATACCATGGCATGTGCCTGTATGGATACAAGGCTTAGCATAGGTGCTGTTGTTGTTTTTTGCAGCTCTGTGGATACATCATTCTCCCACTGAATTAGATATCCCAGCTATAAAGGGGAAAGGTATGAGGAGATGGTCAGAGTGATGCAGTACTGAAATCAGCAAATTCCCGTCCTCTTTGTTCACTTAGATCACAGAACACCGAGGGCCGCTTTGTACTTTGGTAGAGAATTAGAGATTTTCTCCCTGAAGAAACTAAATAGCGCAAGAGTAAAATATATATGGTCTTTAGACCATTGGTTATATTCCAGTACAATAGCAATATCGCTGACAAATCACCACAGATTGAGATCTATTGGTAAACAAGTCCAAACTGTAAGTTCAGTTTTTCATCCACCTGTAAATGCTTCATAGTTAAATTTGAGTGGGTATCTAAGAATCATTAAATAAATGCAACAAAAAATAAAGTAATGAAAATAAAGAGGGAAAACAAAAAATCAAGCAGTGAGAAAAATCAAGTAGAGAAAATCAAGATAAATAGTAAGGAAAATCAAGTAGTGAGAATAAAGAAAAAATAAAACAATAAAGAGACAAGGGAGTGTTAATTGTCCATATGATTTTTAGTAACATTTGATTTAAAAACTACTTATATACAAATATTTAATTTAAACATTAAATGAGAATAATCTATCGTAAACAAGTAGGGACAGGGAGAAAATACCCTATGATATGATAACTTAATTTTTTGCGATGTTTCTTTAGAAGACAAGTTCAATGGACATCTATACATCCATGTCAATTTATGATTGATATGGCTTTTCACGTTTTAGATAGTATTAGTTATGTGTAAATTTGTATACAATGACAATTTTTGGAAATGAAATCTCAATCCATTTATAATTTAGTGATTTTTAATTATTCACTAAAATGCACAGATTGTTATTCATTAACAGATGCTTTTGCTCTAATAGTGGTTGAATTCGTATCATGTTAAATGGCATTACTTTAGGTAACCATTTGATTTGTGTTCACAGCCTATAAAATTTAATGAGAATCCAAAATATGGAATATTTGGTAGGGACTCTTTGTTTAAATCCCATAATTGGTTTTAGAAGGATTATATTTTGGTATTTTATATTCACTTAATTTATTTATTTATTTATTTATTTATTTATTTATTTATTTATTTAGACAAAGTCTCTCTCTGTTACTCAGGCTGGGGTGCACAGGAGCCATCTCAACTGACTGCCACCTCTGCCTCCCTGGTTCAAGTGATTTTTCTGCCTCAGCCTCCTGAGTATCTGGGGCTAAGACGTGTACCACCACACCCAGCTAACTTTTGGCATTTTTAGTAGAGATGGGGTTTCACTATTTTGGCCAGGCTGGTCTCGAACTCCTTACCTCAGGTGATCCATCCGCCTCATCCCCCCAAAACTTTGGGATTACAGGCATGAGCCACCACACCCAGCCTATGTTCACTTTTTAATAAGAGGAAATCACAGAGGAAGGAAAAACTAATGTAGATAGGTGTTAGAGGTCACAGATGTTCTTTTCCTGTCTTTTCTATAGAGACAAAAACCAAAAACCAAACCAAACCAAAATATCCTTCATTTACTCTATGTGTCAAGAGTCCTCAACTTTTAATGATTCACTAGAATGACTCAGAGAACTCAGAAAATCTGTTTGAGGCACTCAGAAAAAAGTTTTCAAAATTTTCCTCACATATCATTTTCCTTTTGCCTGAAAGCAATTTCCCCATATTCTACAGTTTCACAGTGACTAAATGCATGCAGAGCTAAGCTGAAGCATCACTCATAATTTAAAACATTTCTAACACCTTCATACTTGTTTAGGTGCCTTTTTACCTTTTCTCTATATTTCAATACTATTCTTTATGTCTATTATAGCACTTCAGTGAAATTTTGTATTAAGAAAAACAAAACTTCTCTATAGACGTTGAGCTCTTTAAGCAAAATGGTAATGGTTTAAAATTTTTGTGTTTACTGTTTTGTATTAAACTACCTTGAATTTAGTACATTCTTGATAACATGCAATGAAATGAATTATTCACTTATGTTGTGTCACATCAAGAATTACATCTGTTCATTATGTGAAACATCACAGTGTTTGTATAATTATATCCCTAAAACTAAGCAAGTAGAGATAGATAATGTTTGACTAAAGTTAAATATGTACTAAAATAACTCATATATATAAATCTGACAAGTTTATTTTAGTGTTGGTGTTATATTATATCAACTTGGCTAGACTAGCACATTCATCACAATTATTTTTCTAATGTGTTTTCAGATAGAATAGGCTACAAGAGCTATTCTCTTCTATAAGTTAGATCTGGAAAGGAGATAACAGCTGTTTGGTAGCATACACCCACTTTGTTCCAGTTATTCAATCACACATTAGTGTACTTGCTGCTGTGAGGGGATTTTGCAGATGTAATTAGAGTTCCAAAGAGGTTAATTCTGGGTTAATTAAAATAGAGGTTATCTCAAGTGGGTCTGACCTAATCCCATTGGTGTCCCTTAAAAAAGAGACTGGATGAGACATTAGACATAAAGATATTTTTAGCAACACCCGAGCTGTAATCACCCTTCCTTTCACATGGATCCTCCCTTTCTGACTGCTCTGTGAACTTTGGGATAGTTGAGCCAGCCCTCATGATTGTGTAAGCAGATTACGTGTAGTAAGCCATATGTGTGCCTATGTCTGTGTGTGCATGTGTGTTTGTGTGTGTGTATTTATATGATCTACCATTTCTGCTCTTTAGTTAAACCCTAACTGATACAATTTTAACTGACATTTTATAATAATGTTCAACACAGCTGGTACTTTATCTACTTGCTATTTGGATAGATGTACTGAAGTACACATTGTATGGAAAAACAAATTCTTACTGCTGTGATCCCAATCGTAAATGTCCTTAGAGGTCAGACACAATGGAGGTGGTGTGGCCTGTGGCCAACTGGGAAGAACATTTTTATTCAAACAACATTTCACAGAGAAATCATGTACATTCAAAGAGAGTTAAATAATGTGTTCGTCAAAGAGCGTCCGCCCAGCATCCTACACAAAGGCCATGTACCTCTAACTGCAGAATTCAGACCTTTGTTCTTTAGACCAGTTTTATACCCTGCTGTGTTCACTGTCGTCCAAAGCTGTCTGAACCAGTGTTCTGCCCATTAGTTGTAATCAGCAAACAACCCTTCATATGTTGGAAGAGCAAACAGAAGAGGACAGAAAGAGAACTCTGTAAAGACAGAACTCTGTAAAGTTTCCAGCTGAGGGGTGTGTGTGTGTGTGTGTGTGTGTGTGTGTGTGTGTGTCTGATAGAAATGGATCCATTAAGATCCTGTGTCCAATATTTGGTTGGGTGCATAGCAGAGGCTTTGTGATTCATGACACACATCCACCTGTTCCTGAGACACAACCAAGATTTCAGATATAAGCTAACTTTTTTTTTTTTTGAGACGGAGTCTTGCTCTGTCGCCCAGGAGGCTGGAGGGAGTGCAGCGGCGCGATCTCGGCTCATGCAAGCTCCGCCTCCCAGGTTCATGCCATTCTCCTGCCTCAGCCTCACCGCCCCCAGCTAATTTTTTGTATTTTTAGTAGAGACGGGGTTTCACTGTGTTAGCCAGGATGGTCTCGATCTCCTGACCTTGTGATCTGCCCGCCTCGGCCTCCCAAAGTACTGGAATTACAGGCGTGGGCCACCACGCCCTGCCTAAGCTAGGCTTTTAAAAAATAAAGTGTAGAATCACACAAGATAATATATTGGATACCACTGAAACGTGTCTTTGTTGTATGTATATTCTGTCTTTTCACACACTTCTTTTCATAACGTATACTTTTTAAAGCTTAATATCTATGAAACTATCATGCAAGGGGGGTAATTCTAATAATCGCTTTTCTTCTGTCTGTATAGTTCATCTTGCCGAAATTTATTTTGATTTATCACATTGTCAGTTATCCCTTAGTTTTCGTTATGTTTACCTTCAAATCCTCATCAGACTTCAACCGAGAATGAGTGCTTTGCATCATTGCTTGTTTATGTGGAAAATATTTAGGATTTGACATAGATATAAATTAATCATGTATTAGCAACTCTGAAATTCAATTTTCACTTCCCACAGGGAGCATGTTCAATCCCTATTGAATAAAAATGAATGAATGAATAAATGAGCGATTAAGATAAAGTTCTTGGGTGCCTTTGACTATATCATTAACACCTTCAGTGTGTCTGTGTGTGATCTCAGTTTATCAGAGAATATAGAGATGACAAATAATAAAAATTTTCCATTGATTATTGAACCAAGCCCTGTATGATTGTATCCAGAAACAAACAAAAATTGTGGCCTAGATGATCTAGAGTATTGTTCTCTCCTATTCTTGCACCAATGTTTAACCATTTTTTCGTCTCTTGCACATAAAAGAAATATATAAAATATTAAGGGCAGTTAACATTTACTTTTCACAGTTGATTAGGAAAAAGTGATTCAGTACTTCAGTTCTTGAGTCAATAATACTTTTAGGAGTGTTAAGCATTCCGAAGAATTGTGCACTAAAGTTTGCCTTAGAGTCACTGGTTACTTTAATCATGACTTTCAAACGCTCAAGTCGAATACAACTAATTCACCTGAGAAATGCTCATAGTTATTTGTTCCTTAAAATATGCCAAGGTAACAGTATCATCTCTTCTGGAAAATGCACTCCATTTTAAAATCCAAACATTTCTAATATCAGTGATATGTATTAGATGATTCTAGGATAACTTTTGAAAATAAATTTAAATTTTATAAACAAATGAATCATCAGAGAAAATTTCATGGTAACTATTTTGTATCATATTTTAAACTAATATGCATATTCAAATATATATAAATTAGACCCTCACAGTCTACCATATGCAGGTTTGTAAACACAACCAATTGTTATTTGCATTAGCAAGTACCAGGGTGTCTGTGTAATTACATAGCAGGTATTTTTAGGTTAATCAAATGAGCCTGATAATTTTGTTTCAATTTAGAAAACATGACCTCAGAGGTACAGATTAACTTATTCATTCTTTTAAATTAATAAACTTCTGCCATTTTTTCCCATTTTTGCTTTTATATTTTGTTATTACTTTTACACTTAACCTCCCATTACCTTCCTATCAATAGTACACATGCTTGTTTTAATGTATATCTTTCTAATGAACTTTTCTATACATGTATTTAAATATTCAAACCAGGGTAAAAATCATAGTTATTTAGTTCTAAATGTACCCCAATAATATGCACAATAAATCTCACATTTTATCTTTCTGTTTTGTTATTTAACATTCTGTTTCAGATCTAGTTTTATCAGATTTAGTTCCTTACCTGACCACCTGACTACTATGTTGTAGAGTTTATCTCCAGCTGTTTCTTCATACATATAATGTTAAAATAAATCACCTTCTAAAGGTCTTCTTGCACATGTATGAGAGCTAGAACTATGAGAGTGATTAATAGCCCTAGTATATAAGCTAATTACCTCTTGTTAGTGCCTTTTTCCATTCCTCAGTTGCTGATACCTCTGTGTAAATACTTCTGTTTCTTGCTTTCTTGTTAGCATTCAAATTACTGCAATTTTAAAAACTGAAACTGATGCTTGTTTCCTCTCAGATATTTCTCCATACGTTGTTTGAGAACACGTTGGAGAAGAGGTATACCATTCAATAGGCTGAGCAGATGTTGTTGTTGACCTGTCTTCAGTCATGGGCTGAACACCCTAGTCTCCAATAGGTAAGAATGAATAGTCTAAGAGGGAAACTTGCAAGACTTCAGGCCAGTCTGTAATCTCAAATGGAGTAACAGTAAATTCAGGAGTTGGGAAAGTCCATTCACCCTGACATATCTCCCTGGTCATATTCTTTTCAGTAACAACTTTCTTTAAAAAGAATCTCTTTAGTACATGTAGAGAAATAGAGGACAGGCACGACTTCCATGGGTGCTCAAGATGGATTGCTGTCACACATGCACAAGAATTCCTGGGCCAGCATCAATAACATCAGACCCAATGAGCATACCTCCTTATTGTTGAATGGATGGCAGTGTCTACATAACACAGAGGAGGATCTGTGTTACCCAGGACCATGGTGATCAGGAACATCACATGCCTTCATGGGATGTCAGTGCTGTAATCAGTACCCAGCAAAATGTGGGGCTCCCAGAAATCTGCCTAGATCTGCTTGGTAAAGACTGAGAAAGAAGTATATGCAGCAATAGGTGTGGCTAGTAAATGCAATCAATTTCAGTAACACAGACTAGCTAGTGTTCCTAGAGGATATGAGTCACATCAGCTGGATTTTCAATGGCAACAATGACATGAGCTGCCAGCGGAAACCTATCTGGTCCACTTCATATTTATGATGCAGATGCCTTCCTGAAGATATATTTCTCTCTAAAATTCAGTTATGATGACACCTATGCATGATCCTGAAGTAAGGATCCTCTCTTTCAGGAAATCAAGGGCTCTAGACATTGTGATAATTTTCCTTAAAGTCATGATAGACCCCAGTAACAACATTATATGGACTATTTTTTGAGACTAATAGGTAGAAAGTAGAATGGTATTATTGTTTTAATTTATGTAATTAAGATAAATGTTTATATAAGCACCTATTCATCCATTCATTTTCCTACTTGACATTCTGTCTTCTTATTTTTGGAATTGCTTATTGCTATAATTGCCCATTTTATAATTGGATTTCCAGAGTTTTGTATGCCTTGCAAGATTTCTTTTCACATTCAAGATACTAAAATGTGCTAGATATATATCTTGCAAATATGTTCTTCTACTGTGGCAACTCTCCTTTCATTATATATTTTGAATCATTCACTATATAGAATTTTTCTTTTGAAAATTTATAAAATAAATTTTATTTTGTTTTTAATGACAATATATTAATACATAGTTATGGGGTGCAGTTTGATGTTTCAATATGCAAATATATTGTGGAATGATCAAATCAGTGTAATTAGCATATCTATTCTTCAAACAATTGTCATTTCTTTGTGATGAGAACTTTCAAAATTTTCTCTTCTCACTATTTTGAAGTATACAGTACATTATTGTTGACTATTGTTACCCCATTGTGCAATAGTATATCAGAACTTATTACTCCTGGAATAGAAATTCTTAATTTTGATGTAGTCAAAACTATCACTTGGTTCTCTACAGCCCCCATTTTTTTTTCGTGAGTTTTGTATATTAATTTTCCCTGTATTGATCATGGTCCACCTATCAGGAATACAGAAATAATGAAAGCTATAATGAGGTGCCCCAGAGATGGCAACACTAGAAACTGTTGCCACCACTAGGCTAACAGGGTAAATAGAGGAGGTAATGCTACCTGCAGATACAGAGAAGACAGACAGAGAAGCAAGCTAGTCTGCAGCTGAGATCCTGGGCTAAATTATAAGCAGGAATCCCAGTTAAATTTGGAATTCAGGTAACAAATACTGCCACTAAGAGATCGTGAGTGTCAAAAATACACTGGCTTCTCCCTTTCTCCTGCCAGTGACTTTCATTGGCTGAACTCAACTAGAAGACTAATGACAAAGAATCCTGAAAAATACAGTTGACTGAGTAAAGCAAATGGGCTATAGAACCAACATAGGATCACAGACTCATCTCTACCCAAATTTTTAACCAGTGAAATCATCTGTGTCCATTCTTCAAAATGATCCAGTCAATGGGGATACTTTCTGTCAATTATATTGCTCACTATGGAAGAGGGATGTCTTAGTCCATTCTTGCTGCTATAACAAATTACCCTACACAGGACATTTTATAAACACTGGGCATTTATTTCTCACAGTTCTAGAGGTTGGCAAGTCCAAAATAAAGCCACTGGCAGATTTGCTATTTGGTGAGGGATCATTCCTCATAGACAGTGCTTTCCCACAATGACCTCACAGGGCTGAAGGGGCAGGGCAGAAAGGATAATCAGGCTTTTTCAAGTGATTTTAAAAGGGCACTGATCCCATTCATGAGAATGGAGCTATCATGACCTAATCACTTTCAAAGTCTCCACTTAATACTATCATTTTAGAGGCTACATTCCAACATCTGAACTTTTGTTGGGACACCAACATTCAGACTAAAGCAAGAGCTAAACCAAAAGTATAAGACTGAAGTTTGGAGCCTATGGTAGGCTGCATAAGAGCCATAAAGACCTGTGAATTTACCTCAAAATTACCTACATGTAGCATTGGAATCACCTTGTGTTTTTCACTGTGTATTCTGAAGATGCCGTTAATTGCAATTAACCACAAACTTTCACAACCAAGAAAATATGCAATTTTAATTAAAGATAAAATCATATGAGCCACTGTCCACTTAAATGATTTTCAGGTAATTCATCACCCATGAAATTAGTCCTACTCAGGATTAAATCCTACTGCACGATACTGAGCCCAGTTCACATCAGAACAAATTGAAAGTAAACATCAAATTATCTTTCAAATGCACTTTAAAAGCTTTAGTCTTTAATTTTTAATAGTTAGTTATTTGATCAACAAATTAAGGTTTCTGCTTTATACCAGGGAATTCTTTTAAGGGTTGAAAATAAATAAAAAATCTATAATCCTTGATTTCCAGATGTCTCTGTGTGTATGTGGTGTGTAAGCAAGCATCTTACAATCACAGGTTGTTAATTAGATATTTAAAATATTTACATCCAATACTTTCTATATTGTCTCTAAGGCATAATAGAAATGAATGACATATTTGGCTATAAGACTAGATGTGGCTAACAAGGGGGCGGGGCAAGATGGCTGAATAGGAACAGCTCCAGTCTCCAACTCCCAGTGCCAGCGACACAGAAGACCGGTGATTTCTGCATTTTCAACTGAGGTACTGGGGTCATCTCACTAGGGAGTGCTGGACAATTGGTGCTGGTCAGCTGATGCAGCCCGACCAGCGAGAGCTGAAGCAGGGCGAGGCATCGCCTCACCTGGGAAGCACAAGGGGAAGGGAATCCCTTTTCCTAGCCAGGGGAACTGAGACACACAACACCTGGAAAATTGGGTGACTCCCACCCCAATACTGCGCTTTAAGCAAACAGGCACACCAGGAGAATATATCCCACACCTGGCCAGGAGGGTCCCATGCCCATGGAGCCTCCCTCATTGCTAACATAGCAGTCTGCTATCTAACCGCAAGGCAGCAGCGAGGCTGGGAGGGGGGCGCCCGCCCGCCATTGCTGAGGCTTAACTAGGTAAACAAAGCCGCTGGGAAGCTCGAACTGGGTGGAGCTCACAGCAGCTCAAGGAAGCCTGCCTGTCTCTGTAGACTCCACCTCTGGGGACAAGGCACAGTTAACAACAAAAACAACAAAAGCAGCAGGAACCTCTGCAGACACAAAGGACTCTGTCTGACAGCTTTGAAGAGAGCAGGGGATCTCCCAACACCGAGGATGAAATCTGAGAAGGGACAGACTGCCTGCTCAAGTGGGTCCCTGACCCCTGAGTAGCCCAACTGGGAGAAATCCCCCACTAGGCACAGTCTGACACCTCACACCTCACAGGGTGGAGTACACCCCTGAGAGGAAGCTTCTAAAGTAAGAATCAGACAGGTACACTCGCTGTTCAGCAATATTCTATCTTCTGCAACCTCTGCTGCTGATACCCAAGCAAACAGGGGCTGGAGTGGACCTCAAGGAATCTCCAACAGACCTACAGCTGAGGGTCCTGACTATTAGAAGGAAAACTATCAAACAGGAAGGACACCTATACCAAAACCCCATCAGTACGTCGCCATCATCAAAGACCAGAGGCAGATAAAACCACAAAGATGGGGAAAAAGCAGGGCAGAAAAGCTGGAAATTCAAAAAATAAGAGCGAATCTCCCCCTGCAAAGGAGCGCAGCCCATCGCCAGCAACGGATC
>NW_016805019.1:1182617-1186922 GCF_001698545.2 Rhinopithecus bieti
GGGGCCTATCCTGGGGAGGGGGGAGGGTGGAGGGATTGCATTGGGTGTTATACCTGATATAAATAATGAATTGATGGGTGCTGACGAGTTGATGGGTGCAGCACACCAACATGGCACAAGTATACATATGTAACAAACCTGCACATTATGCACATGTACCCTAGAACTTAAAGTATAATAATAAAAAAAAAGAAAAAAACCGCCCATATTTCATCATTAATCCATTAAGTCAAGAATGGATTAATCAATTTCAATGACTTCTTAAGGCCCAATGTCTGAATATTTTCACAATGGGGATTAAGTTTCAACAGGAGTTTTGAAGGGGACGTTCAAACCATAGCAACACGCAGTCATTGTTTCCTTAGGCAAAGTCTTTCTGAGGTCCAGTCACTTTCATCACTGATGTTTGGGTATGGAGTTTGTGGAATCATTGTTACGTGAGTCAAGTATATCTGAACTGAAATACACACACACACACACAAACACATGCATGCACACACACACACACTTTCATATAGCCAAAACAACCTGCAAAGAAAAATGCATTATTTAATTCATTTTAGAAGTCATGAGTACAGAGGTAAGCATTATTAAGGTTCATTTAGTAGACCTTTTCATTTCAAATTATTTTGAAAAATGAGTGGGTAGGTTGTAGAAAAAATTTTAGCTATAAAGTATACTTTAAAAGTAGTAAACAGAGGAAAAAGGTACAATGTTAAAAGTATGAAGTAATCTTGAAAAGTTCACTTACTATGAAAAAGTAACTAAAATAAAAGAATTTAACCTGCAAAATCATTGTTATCATTTGGCACAATCACTCTGCCTAAAGTAGCTTCATATACTGATGATAAGATATACCTTGAAAATTTTCACATACTTTACAGTAAAATATAAATTTTCTTTGCTATTTATTTTAAACTATGTCCAATAGTTACTAGTCTTAAAAATAACACTTATACTTTGTTCATATATCTATGAAAGGTACCCAAGTGTAAATATTGTATCTCTTCTTTTTTTTTATTGTCATTTTAATTAACTTGTCATATATTTAAAGAATATTCTTCCCGGATCAGGGGATTTTTAATATTTATATTGTTTTGATTAAAGATTAGTGACTTCTAGTATCTATCTCATCCCAGACATTTAAACTTGAGGTACTAAAGCTAAAAACTTGCTCTCCTAAGAGAACTAATACGTTTTCTACTCCTTTCCATATTATATAATAGTGAGCACATAGACATCAAAAAAATAAATATTAAATGAGCTACTCAGGATTAAATAGTAAATATCAATGGCATTTCAGTTAGTTAAACAGATTTTGTTCTTTAGAAATAAGAACATTCAATTTTACACTTTTTTGTTTTTCTAGTAGCAGATATGACCATTTTGAAAATGCAGGGTGTAAAGAAAATTTTGTGATCACTTTATTACCTGAAAGGAAATATCTTTTCTCTGAAAAGTCATGAAATAAACATATGATATAGTTGTTTTGTTTTCTACTTGAGACTTCATTTCTTCTTTTTTTTTTCCAAAGAATAAGGAGAAAGAGCCTTTTCAGTTCCCTATAGTTTTATACCGCTAGCACAGTTAATATACTCTAGTTCATGTCCTCAAACTCTCAAAACTACTATAGATTGGAAAAACATTTTTCTCCCTGAGCAGCAAGCACTTCATGTCAGGTATTACAGTCCCATAGACCATTCCTGTGATTAATTTCAAATAACAGAATTGATGGTATGGCTATCTTTTAGACATTGAAGTGGTACTAAACTGAAAAGGAGAGCCCATTTTGTGACAATGATTCTATTGCATTACTCCAAAGAGTATGGTCGAAGAAAAGAATCCAAGGATTTCTCTAACCTAACTGATATTAAATATATAAAATTGGTTGAAAAAATTAGTATAATAGAAAAGTTGAGATAAAATGGAAAATTGATATTTGATATATTACCAGATTCAGATTCAAAATACTTCAAGTTATTATAAAAAGGAAACTGGGAAAGTACAAACCCATGAAGAAATAAAACAGGCTTAAAATATGATAAGAATGATGCTAACTACCTCCTACTCCATTAAATCCATAAGATATGTTAAATTCATTTGTGTTTAGGCTTTGAACTACAACACAGAAATAAAAATAACATTTTGAAATAAATACAAGTGCACAGTATTTAAACATTTAGGTAGATAGTAGTTTTGATAGGATATGATAAGATACAGATAAGAAACAAAGACCATGAATATAAAAAAAAAGATAAAAATAAAATAAAAGGAATTAGAATGGCCATATATTAAATATATTTTATATTAATATTCAAATGATGTTAAATGTTTCATTCATAAAGGAACAAAGCAAATCTAGTTTAAAGTAGAAAATAGAAAGGCAAAGCCCAATTATATTGCTTATCTTTAAGGAATTAGAGATAACACTATTATATGCACAAAATAAATTTTTTAAACGCATTTGCAAAAAGATATTATTTTTTCCCCTGGCCTCTATCAAAAGACACAAAGCAAAGACAAGGAAAGTTTTTTTAAGTTTATAAAAAATACCAAAGACTTAACAATTATGTTACTTCTACCTAGGAATGTAGATAGACATTTTAACATTTTCTGTTAAAAAAATTGTCTCTTGGTTTTATCAGTGATTTCTGCCACCTAAGCTTTTCAAGACAGATATTAGACTTAAATTTTTTACAAGAGTTGGAAGTTGATGTGTATAAACATATGTGGCACATTGTATTAATTGCTTTCATGTATTTTCATTCCTTTTCTTTCATTGGTCCTTTCTGTGGAAGGATTACCCATCTTTGCCCTGTTGAATTCAAGCATGACTACATGTCCTGTTTCAGGTGGTGCAATGCCGGAGGAAATGTCATTTCTTTATATATGTATAGAACCTAAAATATCCTGCCGTGACTACTGCTGATGGTTCATGTAGAGGCTGCTTCATCAGTCTGGGGCAGGACATGGAAGTAAAGTGAGGCAAATTCACAGCTGAACATGATTGGCAGGTGACAGAACACCAAAAGAAACTTTTGTTGTTGTAATGCACTGAGATTCAGGAGGTAATTTTTGCCAAAACTTAATAAAACCTGGCTTAGTAAAGTATATCAAACAAAGGCAAATACTGAAAAATTAGAGGCCAGCTTATATGCATCAGAGAAACAAACAAGGTTAAAACTCAGGAACTGAACAAAAATTTTCCCATTGGAAAGTTATCAACAACCACATTATATTAGAAGGTGTAATGCAAACATTCTTGAAATACTAGGAGAAATGAAAAGAAATAAAAACAGTGTCATAAACTCATACTGTTAAAGTAAATTAAAATGGTGACCAGTGCCTGAAGAATCCCAGAGTAGACAATGCCAGTTAGGCTTCAGAAGTGACCTTAACCTTGCCTGATTTGCAAACATAAGTGAAAGTTAACTTCAACTATTTCTTGTAAATGCTCATATTAAAGAAAAATAAAAACCAACCAGAAGCCACCAACTTACTTATAATTATATAACTAAGGAACTTCCAGCAAAATGGATGAATAAGGCATGTATAACTGTAACCAGGAAAACAGTTTATTTGCTCTACTTGTGCATTCACTTCATAAAAGCCTGTCTTTTCTGTTTCATCAATGGAGTCTGAAACCACCTTTGGTTTGGTATAACACTTTCTAATTCATAAGTCGCTGTTTTCTTAAGTAAATCCCTTAAGATTTTATTGTGCCTCAGCTTATCTTTCAATAGTACACTGTTTTCAATATTTAAATGATTAAGTTATTGGAAATAAATCTAATGATATAAAATTGAAAAATAAAATTAGAAAGAATATACAGAAATTTCATACCACACCGACCTAAATAGGCACTAAATCTTGAAAAAATTGTAAAATATTTAGTTATTTATAAAATTGCTAAGTAGAAAATAACATTTGGAACAAGAAAGTTAAATGGCAATTACTGACTATTTTTTAAATAAGTTTTCAATTGGCAATAGTATTTCAGAATACATGGATGTGGCCTCATCATCACACTCATAGAAAATCTCCCAGTTTTTTTAACAAATTCAAATAATACATGTGAAAGTATAAAAGTATAGATAAGTAAGTGGTAGATCAAGAAGACAAAAATAAGAAAATAAAATTGTTATGAAGAGCTGAGAAGTTATATTTAAGCTTTTTTTGACTGAAGAACATAATCAAGAGCCATGGAAGAAAATAAAAACTTTTAAAAAGTGTAACATGTCTAGAAGTTATATTATTTTTTAAAACCTTTAATTGTCATATTTCATACTTATCTTAAACTTAGGT
>NW_016805020.1:0-4051 GCF_001698545.2 Rhinopithecus bieti
TAACATTTTCTGAATATAAAATCTTCAAAATACTTTTGCAAAACACATTCCTGGGCTCGAATCCAGACCTAAAAAAATCACAATTTATAGGAATAAATTCTAGTTATCCACATACTTAATAATTACACCAGGTGATTTTTATCAGGAATTATGACAGTCACTGTACTCTAGTCAACACAGCTTGGCGTGTCATACAAGGGATTTACAAGATGGCTACCACCCAACTTTACAAGTTTATCTCCTATGACTACCCTCATCTATGTTCTAGCCACAAAGCACAAGACCCCTATGGTATTCATGCTTCTAGGCTTTACACTTGGTATTTCCTCTTCTTAGAATGCCCTTTCCTTTCCCTTTATTCACTAGTTGAATTCTTGCAATCCTTTAGACTCAACTAAAATATCAGCCCCTCTGGAAGACCTAAAATACAAAGTTTATATTAATAATGAAAGTTAATAACTTTTTAAGTTGTTTTCATGGACTATGGTATCTTGCTAAGTACTTTATTTAAATTTCCTCATTAAGCTGTATACCATCACCCTCTATGCCTAGGTATTATTGATGTCCCCATTTTATAAAGGAGGTAGATACCAAGGCTTAGAGTAGTTAGTTTGTTGGCCAAGTTCATAGGGCTGTAATGGTGGACAAAAGGTTCAAACCTAGATTTACTAGACCCTAGAGTCTGTGCTCTTAGATTCCCATTTTGAGATATTGTAAGAGAGGACTTCAAATCTGGAATAACAAGCCTCATGTTAATGTCATTATCAGCCATGACTCACTTAATAGCTAGTAAAATTTATGTTATCAGACAAATACTATTCTGATATCAATATACTGTTTATGCATTATCTAGAGATAAACTGAATTTCTTCTTTACATATCTACTGTGATACTCATATCAGTGGCCTGATATGAGAATTCTGGAGGTGAAAACTGGATCTGGTTTGAATGTCCAGCATTTAGAGGTATTATTGCTGCTATAATGTTAAGATTGTTCATTTGAAACTAGTAATTCTGGTATCTAAATTCTATTGCTATCATTAATTGTTTGTTTTGACTTTGATCAAGACATTTAAAGTCTACAAACTTCAATTTATTCAGCAGTACAATAGCATTATATATAACAAATATTGGTTTTTTATCTTAATTTTTTATCTTTGGAAAATTTTAAACATATACAGAATTAAAGAGAAAGGCCTAATATACCTTCATCTGTTTATCACCCTGTTCAAACAGTTGTGAGAATTAGATTAAATAATTCTATTGATTTTTTTCCAAGATGGTGAATTAGAGACATTTAACATGCCTCAGGCACTTGGGAATAGCAAGATAATACATAAATATCACCTCTATTAGCTTTAATTCAAGAAGTAAAAAGGAAATCCCTTGAAATCATGAAGGACTCTCCAGATTTCAGAGAGGAGAATATGGGCTAACAGCTCCTGTGATGGTGTCTGGCTGATAAAAGTGAGTTAAGCCCCAGTACCTGAGAGAAGCAGAGAGCCTCCTTCTGTGTCTCACCTTTCCACTGGGGATTCAAGCAACCTGGGGTGAGTGAGAGCACATTGTTTCTCCCAAGCCCTTGAGCTAACTTGAGGAGAGGCTTGGAGATGCTGAGAGGGAAAGACACCAGGAAAAGCAGTGACATTTTCCCAGACCTGGGACCAAGAAAAGGACAACATTTTTAATCCAGGTGTATACAAAGTCAGCCATTCTTTGGCAACCCAGCAAAAGGGCCACATAGGCATTGTAGTCTTAGGACAGAGATTAGAGGACCAGCTCTGCAGCAGGATAGGTGCTTCTACACCCAGCCAAAACTGTGAGGAATACCTCAGCCATAGGCACTGAAATTGTACTCTCTACTGCACAGGCCTGGGGCAGGCGGAAAGCTGCTACAACTGCAGTTTCTTCTGGGTGATGAGACTTGCATCCAGAACCAGCTGCGTGACCTCGAACTGGTCTGCATGTGTCATATCTGGCTGCTGCAGTCTGCTCCTCTGAGATCTTGGTGCAGCAGGGCTCTCTAGAGTCCATGCACAGGCAAGTCTCCAGGTATTGCAAGCACCTCCCTGCTTGGATCAGCTGTCTGAGCTGTCCCACCCTTCCTGTGCATAGATCATGGTGCAATGGGGCCTTTTTTGCTCCACCACACAGGCAGATTTTCCAGCATTTGGAGCACCTGCTTGCATGGACTAGCAGCCTGAGTTGCCCACCCTTCTTGTGCACAGATCATTTTGGAGCAGGGCCCTCTCCACTCCATGCCCAGGCATGTCTTCAAGCATTCAGAGCAACTGCTTGCCCTGATTGGCAGTCTGAGCCATCCCACCCTTCTTGTGCAGAGATTTTGGTGAAGCAGGGCCACCTCCATTCCATGCCAAGGCAGATATCCAGGCATTCAGAGCACCTCCTTCCCTGGATTGACAGCAGTAGTAACCCATCCTTCCCACACAGAGATTATAATGAAGCAGCATCCTCTGCTCCACATCCAGGCAAATCTCTAGGCATTTAATATGACCACTTACTTGAATCAGCACCCTGAGCTGGCCCATCCTTCCTTTGCATACTGTGGTAAAGTGGCGCCTTACCTGCCCCAAGTTCAGGTGTATTTACATGCATTCAAAGCACACATTTGCATGGATTTGCAGACGGAACAACCTCACCCTCCCTGTGTGGAGATTCTGGTGCATCAGGGCCCTCTACACTCCACATCCAGACAGATCTCCAGACATCTGGAGCACTCCCCCCACTGACTTAGGAGTCTGGGTTGCCTCCACTCCCCATGCAGAGAACTTGAGGTCAAGAGATTCCCCCGCTCTATGGCTAGGCACACTACCAGGTGCTTGATGGCCACCTGCCAGATTCTGCCTTGGTGCTGATGCTTGCATCTGGCATTAGGGGACCTCTATGCAGGCCTGCTCAATCTGGCCCTGCCCATCTTGCTCCCTGAACTGCCCCAACCCCTTCAGCAGGGCTGAGCAGGAAACTAAGATCATTGTGAAATCTATGGATCAGCCCATTGTCCAAGTCACCAAAGAGTTTCTCCCAGTAAACTAGGATGAAGCATATACCCAGCCACATTGACTGAAGCCAGCTGTTACTCATAAGTGTCAACTAGTGGCATATAGGTTGAACCATGCAGCCCAATATAAAACCTGCCAACAGAAATGCATAGGGCTATAGAAGGGAAGGCAAGAGACTCTACCCAACATTCTGTACATACCTTAAGGAGTGGGGAAAAGAAAGGGAAAGAAAATAAGTAATATCATGGGGAAAGAAAAAAAAATCCTACCTGTATAAAAATAATTACAAAAATTAAAAGTACCATCATCTCCAGATGAGAAGAAACCAGTATAAAAATTCTGCCATCATAAAAATTCTGAATATAGTGATGCCACTAAAGAATCACACTAGTTTTCCAGGAGCATTCCCTAACCAAAATAGAAACTAAGAAATGAGACATAAAGAATTCAAAACATGGATTACAAGGAAGCTCAATGAGATCCAACCCAAGATGGAAAATCAGCACAAATATACTAAAGTAATAAAGAAAATAAAGGATGAGATAAATATCTTTAAAAGAAACAACTCAGAGATTCTGGAATTGAAAAAGTCACTTAAGGGGGGCAGAGCAAGATGGCCGAATAGGAACAGCTCCAGTCTCCAGCTCCCAGCGCGAGCGACACAGAATACCGGTGATTTCTGCATTTTCAACTGAGGTACGGGGGTCATCTCACTAGGGAGTGCCGGACAATCGGTGCTGGTCAGCTGCTGCAGCCGGACCAGCGAGAGCTGAAGCAGGGCGAGGTATCGCCTCACCTGGGAAGCGCAAGGAGGAAGGGAATCCATTTTCCTAGCCAGGGGAACGGAGACACACAACACCTGGAAAATCGGGTAACTCCCACCCCAATACTGCGCTTTAAGCAAACGGGCACACCAGGAGAATATATCCCACACCTGGCCGGGAGGGTCCCACGCCCACGGAGCCTCCCTCGTTGCTAACACACCAGTCTGCGGCGATCTAACCGCAAGGCAGCAGTGAGGCTGGGGGAGG
>NW_016805021.1:0-26265 GCF_001698545.2 Rhinopithecus bieti
AAGAATGTAAGGTCCTGAGATCCCTGGTAACATCTTTCCACCTCTTGTTTTACGACTGAGGAAGACAGCCTGGGGCTCAAAGGCCCCAGCTGTCTCTCCCGGGCACCTCTCCCTTCACGCTCCAAAAACAGTATCATTTTCATGACAGAAAGCTCTTTTTAAAAATGCTCCATAAGATCCTCACAGACCTGGTCCCTGTCTCCAGAAGGTCACGGTTTATGATATACCACTGTGACCACACTAGTTGAAACATATGGGTAACAGGTGAGTGTACTAAATCAATATTTGAATAAGCAATGACGTACTTATAATACATCTGGTAGTGGTCAAGGACACACACTCTTTGGGAGAAGAGGCAACCTGAGAAGTAACCAGACCAGAGACTGGAAGGACCAAGTGTGTGTGGAAGAACCCAAGAGCTCCATACACAGCCTAGAGGAGCAAGGCGGGACCAATTGTCTATGAAGGCCTCACTCACAAACCAGAGGGCATGACTGTCCCCAGTCCTTCCCCACTCTGAAACCTATCCACAAGCTGACCCAGGGCACCCTGCTTGATGAGGCAAGAAGGAGGGGGGATGGAGAGGATATCTCATTCCTATTCGTCTTCAAGGTAACACACACAAAAATAGCAAACTCTTGTGTAGTACTTATTATGAACCACTCTTCCAGTAACTCGTAGATAGGAACTCACTTAAACCTCACAAGCCCAGGCACTGACAGAGAAAGTAAGATAGAAAAAGGTTAAGGAGCTTGCCCAAGGTTTCAGAGCTAGTTAAGTATGGGGGCCAGACAGTTATCCTGGCTCTTAGACTTTATGCAGTCCCGCTTCTCTGAAACAATGGCTATTTTTGTAACACTAGAAGAAGAGAGGCTTAAAGACATTCGGCCCTATGTAGCATGTTAACTCTGCTCCCCTATTTTTAGTGGGAGAGGCAGCATGGCTTTGTATAGACATCCTCCGACTCAACTTGGCAGGATGTCAGCTAACTGTGTGGCCTTGGACACATTAACTAACTATGAGCTATTCACTGCATCTGTAATATATGCTGTCTAATGTATCTGTAAGAGTTAAATCAAGTTCCTAGCACACACATAATAGATAAAAGCTATCATTCACCCAGGTGAAAGCGCTAAAAACAAGCAGCTGACACACAGCCACCATCTAACAAATTAATCAAAATCCTGTAATAAAGTAATAGTGGCTATAAGCTTAAACTGGCACGCAGCAGTCAGTTCATAGCCAGAGCCCTACAAATCATGAACAGTTCCTTCACCACACTGTTTGGGTAGAGATTCTATAATTTTTCCTAAGTGTTCCCCTGGGATAAGAACCAAGACACAAGAAAGAGAGAAGGGAAAAACTTACAAGTTAGCAGAATGTTTTACTTAAAAACACAGTGCAAAAGTTGAAGACAAAAAAATTTGACATTTTATAATAGTCTTTGTTTGATTCTAGAAAGCCAAACAGTCCCTAATTACTAAATCACATACAGAACGGACATAGCCGCCAACGAACAAAGAAAGAATATAAATTGCATGTCACATCTCAACTTCAGAGAGAAACCATCTGATGTGGCTAGCCTTCCGAGTGGGTGCTAGCATTGTGTTCTTTCCTTGCCCTTAGAGGAGAGTCTGGGGACCAGCCTGGCTGGCCTAGCTATCTAGCTATCTCTCAGGGACCAGATAGCAAACTTTGTACCCAGTGTGTTTCGAACTCACACTCAAGAATGTAAAAATAATCAGCAATGCCATCTAAACATGCACTGAGGAACAGTTTTCAGGACTGCTTCAAACCAGGAACTAAGGTAAAATAACAAGTTACACAAGCCATATGCAGACATCCCGCCTCCAGTCAGGACGCGGGGATTCTCCTTCCTGGAGACAGACTGTATTTTTACAACAGGCTTTTCTATTTTCCTTACAGATTGCTTCAACTATAACAGCACAAACCAAACATCTGAAATAATGAGTCACCTACTGGCTTGAATCCACAGCACCAGGTCAAATGCAGTTTAAGCCACGTCAGTGCTTAAAGGCAACCCTCATGTGGTGAGTGGACAGATTTCTGCCACCAGAAATCTACAAGCCCTTTCCACCTAGCTGAACAATGTCTCAGTGTGGAAGGCAAGACAAGTGTTTCTAGCGTTGAGGACCATACTAGGAGAATCTTCTTTCTTCCTTTTTATTTTCACAGGGTCTCACTCTGTCACCCAAGGTAAGTGCAGCAGCGTAACCACTGCTTCCTGCAGCTTTGAACTCCTGGGGTCAAGCAATTCTCTTGCCTCAGCCTCCCGAACAGCTGGGACTACAGGCTTAAGCCATCACACCCAGTTAATTTTTTTTTAACTTTTTTGTAAAGACAAGGTCTCACTATGTTGACCCAGCTGGTCTTGAACTCCTGGCCTCAAACAATCCTCCTGCCTTCGCCTCCCAAAGTGCTGATATTACAGGAGTGAGCCACTGCAGCACCCAGCTGTTCCTTCTTTCTTAAATTGCCTCTCTTTGGAGGGGATTCCTGATGAGGAAAACACAAAAAAGAAACTCAAAAACTTACAGCATTTTTTCCTATAAGCATTCTGGTAAAGGGGAGTCCAAGAGAAAGGAGGTTTAAATGAACAATAATGGTATTAAGTAACATCACAAATATTACTTGTGGATTTAAGTTTGTTCTTGATTCTACAAAATATGAAAGTCAAAACATTCTTTCATCAGTTAAAAAAAAAAAAAAGCAGCCCTCTCTGCAGCTGTTCTAGACTGAACTGAAGATGACAAAGCTTATAATGAATTATAAGCAACCCTCATGACATCTAAATTATACATTGATTTTCCTCCTTCACAATATCATTATAATGTCTACAATTAAAGCCAGACAAATATTGGAAACTGAATTGAAAAGATATATAGTTACAAGATTACTTCTCAAGAAAGATGCAAGGAGAAAGGGTCCTCATCCCAAAAGACTGGACTTGCAGGAAACACAAGCTCACATCATCCTACAGAAGGTAAGCAGCTGCCTAGAGGATGACCTCTCTGATAAAAGAGTAAAGCATGCAGGCATGAACGAATCAATGAACATTTGAATGAAACAGCCCTGGGATCACCAAGTTCCAAGAATATTTTTCACGAGTCTCACAGTGTCCAGTTTTCCTTTAACCTAAGTCTGTCTCACCTTTTCTAAGACATACTTGATGTGATAAAGAGAAACCTAGTAAAAATGATTGACCTTCCTTGGCAATCTTTGTGACTCTTCCCTATTCATTCCAACTCTGCTTAGGGATAAAAGTGTCGTGTGCCTGTCTGAAATTGTCTCCTACAGCCATGTCTGAATTATCCAAAAGTCAGGACACCTCCCCACCACGGTCCCAGAACCCAGCTAGGAACCCAGAAAAGGCATCTACCAAGGAAATGCTGCCCAAAGCCCAGGGAGCCACATTCTGATGCTGGTAGGTTGTCAATTATAAGCAAAAATCCAGAAAATACAAATTCTTCCTTTGATAATAATATTGACAGTTTCTTCTGCTTCCAAATTTTTGCTTTCTTCCCATTAAACCACAAAAATTAAATGACTCTAGGTTGCTCACACTGCACAGTCTATACAGTCATATGAAACTAAAATTTAAACTCATAAAAAGAAATTGCAATTACTATTGACTAAACTGCAAAGTAATATTTAACACAGCAAACAATAATTTTGTAAGCAGAGCAAACTGCCAAACCTGGTTCTCAGCCATTGTTTCCATATCACAGTCACCTGTGGGACTCGGAAAAGTCACTGATGATCAGCAAGCACCACCCTTGGAGAGGAAGGTCTGGTGGGGCTGGGGTGCAGTGGAAACAGCCCAGGAGCGAAGCGCCAGGAGAGCAGCAGTCTAATCCCAGCTAGACTTTGCACTTCCTGGGTGGCCTCTGGGACATCACATCTCTTCCCTGTGTTTCCTCACAGGGAGCTCTAAAATGGGGGTAGTGTGTGAAAAGATAATCTAAATCTCTTCCAGGTTTTTTTCAATTTTCTCCCAACCCCAGAGTTTTTTCCACTTAGGAAACTAATACAAGTTTTTCTAATTTTTTCCCAAACCCGATGTTTTTTCCACTTAGGAAACTTAAAGGTCTCTTTGTGTGGGACAGAAGAAAAAATAAAGACAAATATACCAAAGTGTGTCTCAGAGCAGAATGATTCAACATGACGTAAGAGTTTGTGTGGCAGAGTGGTGAACTGACATGGCAGATTATGGAAGACCGTGAACAAGAAGCCTGGAAAGTCAGGAAACTCTAAGACCCAATTCTTCAATTCTTCCTTCTTTGTTTTTACTTTTAAGGTATAGAACAGAAGAAAAGTTGGGAGGAAAGAGAAAAGAAGTAACAAATAAGTCAGTAGTATTCAATGAACACTTATCAAATGTGCATGATGGTATGTTATAGGAATGAGAAAGAATTTAAGTGAACAGCAACATGGTCCCTGAACTCAAGCTATCTGTGATGGAATTCAGTGCATCATATACACTGAATTAGCATTTTCATATGCATTGGTATCAGTGGGCAAGCTTGCTAGAAAATACAGACACCTGGGTTCCACACCCCTCTTCCCAAACATTATAAATCCATTTCCAGGATGCAGAGCCAGAAATGTTTTCGTTGTTCACCAAAACTTGACAACCACAAACTAAATAACAATGGAATCCAACTCTTTAATAACGCAGTTAATACAAAGACCCCTTAAGGCAACCCTGACTTAGTTATAGATAGCAAATATAGGTTAAAGCCTGGGTTCCCACTCCACGTGTCAAGATGATCTGGAGAGCCACGGCAAACTCACAGGAGCATGAAGGGATATTACAATTTTTTAAGGAAAGCATGGTGAAGTGTGGGAATTATACAAACTACTAGTTCAAGTTAATTCACAAAATGCATTACATTCCTTTTGATGACATCATCTCTTTGTGACACTGGTTTTTGCAATTACTATGATAATAAGCCAAGCACATTTGAACATCAATGTGGAACAGGAAACCAAGGTGGGAATGTCAAATCCGACTCCGAGGCTTGCAAAGCCAGGAGGTATCCAAGAAACACAGCTCACTAGTAAATGAAGGTGGTTATTCAAGAACAAAGTAAGTTCTAAAATTTTATAAAAAGAAAAGCATATTTTCTTTCAATTTATACATACTACTTTTTCAAATGGTCCTTACGTTGTTAGAACAGAAGTACCTATTAGGTTGTTTGCATGTAACTCTTAAACAAAACTGTTAAGTACCTACTTTGGAAAAATTAACTAGACACTTAGAGGACCAAGAACAGAGAAAGTTTGGGAACTTCTGGGTCAAGACAACTTTACAATGGGATTTTATAGCATAAAAACGTAATTCACTCCAACAAAATAGATCTCGTGTTTCCTTCTGATAAAGCGTTCTAGAGGCATTCCAGAACACTGCTTTTCAAAGTAGTCTCAAATGCGAACAATGATAATCACGAATATGTCTGTCCACTGATTGGTCAATAACTGCATGAATCATTTTCTTCCATGTTATATTTCAAACAGCATTCCAAAGTAAAAATGTATAGATGTATTATCTTGCTTTCATAGTATTATTACACTTGTACAACGCCTTCAAATTTATTTTACAAAGTTTGAACATACGGTAATTTCAGTAACAGCCTTCTTAGACAATCCAAGTCCAGTTATCCCTAGCTTTCAAGCACCAGTCAAAGAAGTGCTGCGCTCACTGCACCTGTTGGCCTGCCTAAGTCCCCAGCCGTCCTACTCATCCTCCAGCCCTTGCTTGGCTCAGCCATACTGTTTTATCACACAGCGTCATTCCCCTATCCTTCCAAGTGTTATGGATAAAGTTTTATTTTCTCAATTAATGTAAATTGTACTTTGTTAGAGACGACCACGATTATTAGAGATAAAAACTTCCCAAGATTGAAAGCAAAGGGCAAACCTTACTTCTTTTTTTTTTGGCGGGGGGGGGGGGGGGGGGGGGGGTGGCAGTTGGCAGACCAGAGTTTTGCTCTTGTTGCCCAGGCCTGGAGTGCAGTAGCTTCATCTCGGCCACTGCAACCGTTGCCTCCCTGGGTTCAAGCCAATCCTCCTGCCTCTAGCGCTCTTGAGTACGCATGCCGCGGATGACAGGTGTCTGCATCATGCCGAGCTACATTTTTTTTTTTTGTTTTTTTTTTTTTGTTTTTTTTTTTTTTTTAGTAAAGACGTGGTTTCACCATGTTGACCAGGCTGGCCTCGAACTCCTGACCTCAGGTGATCCACCCACCTTGGCCTCCCAAAGTGCTGGGATTACAGGCATGAGCCATCACTCCCAGCCCCTATTTCTACCAGGTAGAGCTTTATTAATGGACAGACCATCATGCCTACACACAGATCCTGCTTGCCAGTTCAACAATTAAGTGAGTAACAAATGTAAAGTCTTGCTGCCTAGCCCATGAGATCTTGTCTAGTTGCGACGTAGTACAGATAATGGCAGACAATGAGAGACAGCCTTCAGCATGTACAACTGCTTCAACAATTCCGAATGCTTCCCCCATCCCTTAAAATCTGAGATTTTCAAACTATCCCCAAATTATTGGTAGTTTCTGAAGTTCTCTTTACATAGTGCCTGAAAAGACACATTTTTGAAATGACTGTTCAGAGTCAAATCTCTAACTACAAGAAAATGTTAAGTGATCAAGAAAATCTTGTAACTTTATGGCAACTAACCTCTCACTCAGATTAATAATGAACATGAGCTACTTCCCAGGAAAGCCGGGGAGATCAAACAACAGCTTATTCATGGTGAAAATTATTTTGAAAGACTAAAGCTGATAGCATTCCACCTACTAAGTTCCTGAATAATTCTAAAAATTTCAGCACGAGGTTCTTTAAGATGAGCCTTCCATGTAAAAATTTACAAATATATTCTTGTCAAGTGAGCGAAACAGATACCAATTCTAACAAAAGCTCTGTTATTTCATGTTATTCTCCCCACAGATGGCCACACCAAAGTTTCAAAGTAAGAATTTATCAGTAAGCTCTTCAGTTTGGGGTTGCAGGTGATAAAAAAAAGAAAAAAATTAAAATTACAGCCTGGGTCAACAGACAATTCCTCCACTTTCTGAGTTTCAAATATCAAATTATAAAACTCTCAGTGAGAGGCCAGGTGCAGTGGCTCACGCCTGTAATCCCAGCACTTTAGGAGGCTGAGGCAGGTGGATCACCTGAGGTCAGGAGTTCGAGACCAGCCTGATCAACATGGAGAAACCCCATCTCTACTAAAAATACAAAATTAGGCAGGCATGGTGGCACATCCCTATAATCCCAGCTACTCAGGAGGTTGAGACAGGAGAATTGCTTGAACCCAGGAGGCAGAGGCTGCGGTGAGCTGAGATCATGCCATTGCACTCCAGCCTGGGCAACAAGAGCGAAATTCCGTCTCAAAATAAATACATAAAGCTTTCAGAGAAATAAATGACAAGCAGACAATATACTTACGTCCTCAGAGAGATATTACTAACAAAATAGTATGAAGGACGTTGGTAACTAAAGTCAAAGGTTCTGGCTGAGAAAACACTTTCCACAATAGAACATAAATAGCAGATGAGCAGGACAATGTTTTATTTTGGCCTGTGTCTGAACTCAAATTAGCTGTTTAAAAAAAAGTTAACTGAAACTCCAAAAACACTAGAAAGTAAAAGAAAATCAGATTTAAATCTGCCCAACATTTGACCCGCATGTGTGCCATTTGCTCCAACCCCACATCAGAGTGACCCTGCAGGCCCTGGGGGTACTCAAGTCCCAAAGATCAAGTAACAACAGGCAGGGAAGCCTCAGAGGAAAAACTGTGAAAACACAATCGAGTAGAACAATTCCTACCATTTGGCCTAGTGATGAAAGGAGAAATGAGGTGTCATTGAGGATGATAAATATTTGGACCCTTGACTTCTCTGTGAAGATAAAGCAACAGAACAAACGCCTTTTCTTGAAGGGATGATTTGGTTTGCCTTGAGATTTACTAAGCTGAGATGATTCAGCGATGTTCACAGTTGAGAAGGCAGGTCCCAGAGCAGACAGTACCAACAATGTACAGACACGTCCCACTCACTGAATTCCTCCGTCCAGGGGAAGTTCTCACTAGCAATGTGAATTACTCTCAGGTTTGTACATAATTAATATTGATGGTGAAGGGCCCCTGTAAGTTAGGCAGCCTCCCCGAAAAGGAGCTGTTTATTCTTTAAGAAAAAACTAATAACGAGTAAATCTAATAAGACTATAAACCGACCAGGCACAGTGGCTCATGCCTGTAATCCCAGCACTTTGGGAGTCCAAGGTGGGCGGATCACGAGGTCAGGAGATCGAGACCATCCTGGTTAACAGGGTGAAACCCCGTCTCTACTAAAAATACAAAGAAATTAGCCGGGCGTGGTGGCGGGTGCCTGTAGTCCCAGCTACTGGCGAGGCTGAGGCAGGAGAATGGTGTGAACCTGGGAGGCAGAGCTTGCAGTGAGCCAAGATCCCACCACTGCACTCCAGCCTGGGCGACAGAGTGAGACTCAGTCTCAAAAAACAAAAAAAAAAAGACTCTAAACCATGTCTGTGTAGCAAATTTACACCACCAGTGAATTCCACAGCACTAGAAGGGAAAGAAATCATTCCAGCTCCTCACGCACAGTCTCTAGGGTGGGCTGAACACAGGATGAAATCCTCTACATTGGCTGCATTCTCATTAGGCCATCTGCAAACATGCTGGAGAAAGAAGAGAAGCCAGAGGACTTGGAGGGTGGAGAGGCTGGGGGAATGCTCCTGCTCCAACTTTCAGTCTCTTCACGGGAAAGTCATTTTCCTCAGAGCCTGTGTTCATCCTGCACTGGAAACACAGCTGTGGTCACCACATCCCTAGTTAAACACTGCTCCACAATCACAAATATTGCTGCTGTCAGTACGAAGGAGTCAATGGGTATGGGGAAGTTTCCCTTAAAATAAAAACAATTTAAAAAAGACTTCTTATAAACTGTATCTATGTGGAAAAAATACACAGCTACAACTTGAGACTCCCCACTACCCCCTTCAAAAAAACTCATGAAATACGGTATTACTTTGAAAAGAAGTTCCACTGAAATTTCCAGAAAAGGCAGAGTATACTTATCTGATGTATACTCTGGAGAAAGAATGACAAATCATTGATCTGAAAGTGTACACAGGGTTAAAGGAGATGATGATGGCAATGGAGAAGGGAAAAAAGAAAAAAATAATAAGGCCCAATGATACTGACAACTTCTTTGACTTTCTGAAATTAACTGGTTGTAAAGTAGAAAGATTTCTGTTAATGTCACAGAAACGTGAAAGATGCAATATTTGCAAAACCCAAACAACTTAATATTCTTATCCACCAGCTTCACTAAAGGCATTTTATTAAGCTAAGGAATACAGGATTGAAAGAACATATCCTTCTCAAATTCTCCATTCTTTCACCTTAACAAAAAAGTATGGCACCAGAAAAGAATGGTATAAGTTTGTCACATAGACGTGATTGATTTAGATTTAGTCCTCATTTTTTGTTATTTAAGAATGCCTCCCTGTAGGGGAGTGAGTCTGACTCACAAGGACCCTTCACTATCAACACCAATTCATATACAAGCCTGAGAACTTCTCCTGGGCAGAGGAACTCTGATCTGGAATTCAGTGAACACACCCAACAGGACACCCAGCGCCCAAGGCCTTGGGGGAACAACCTGCTAATGCTGCATGCAACCCAACCCAGAGGTCTACACCACTTGCCCTGGTCAGAACCAATCATGGCAACTCTCATTTACTGAGCCTTATGAGCTAGGCTCATGCAATTAATCCCTTCATGGTAATTATCTCATTTAAACCTTACTACCACCCACAATGAGGTAGGGTTTTGTTTTTTTGTTTTGTTTTGTTTTGTTTTGTTTGAGACGGAGTCTTGCTCTGTCACCAAGCTGGAGTGCAGTGGTGCGATCTCAGCTCACTGCAACCTCCGCCTCCTGGGTTCAAGCCATTCTCCTGCTTCAACCTCCCAAGTAGCTGGGACTACAGCCACACACCACCACGCCCAACTAATTTTTGTATTTTTAGCTGAGACGGGGTTTCACCATGTCGGCCAGGATGGTCTTGATCTGTTGACCTCATGATCTGCCCGCCTCGGCCTCCCAAAGTGCTGGGATTACAGGTGTGAGCCACCATACCCAGCCAAGGTAGGTATTATACATATTTTAGCAAAATGGAAACTGAGACTCGGCGGGGTTAAGTAACCGATTTGGATGTTACAACCTGTGCTCTTAACAACTCTACTGAATTTTCTCACTTATTGATTAGCCTACAGCAAGCAAAGTCTCAATTCAGATATCTGAAAACTATTATCCCTGTATCAGTAAAAAGGATTTAAACCTCCAAGTCAATTCTTTTTTCCTTCCAGTTGTTTTCTTCTTTCTCATAATATGCCCTCAGAGGGCTCTTAAAACAAATAGGAAATAGCAATATGGAATAAGAGCTACAAATGAGTCCATACCCTTTACCAGAAAATTTTCTTTGGAGAAATATATCTGCAGGAATGGACCCCAAGAGAGGGGGAAAAGCAATCTGCCTAAAGATGTTTGCTGGCTGGGCGTGGTGGCTCATGCCTATATTCCCAGCATTTGGGAGGCTGAGATGAGAGGATGGCTTGACCCCAAGAGTTCAAGACCAGCTTGGGAAACAAAGCAAGACCATATTCTACTAAAAAAATTTTTTCAGTTAAAAAAAATTTTTTTAAAAACACCACAGATGTTTGTAGCATTATTTATGCCTGCTTCAAACTGGAAAGACCTCGAATACCCTGATTTGGGGTTAGCTAAGTACACTATGACATAAAAAATGATGAAATACTAAATGAGCTATTCAAAATGAAGCAGAATGTGGGCCAGGTGCAGTGGCTCACATCTGTAATCCCAACACTTTGGCAGACTGAGGCAGGAGGACTGCTTGAAGCCAGGAGTTTGAGGCCAGCCTGGGCAACATGGCGAGATCCTACCTGTCTGGGCAACATAGCAAGACCCTATCTCTAAAAAATTCATTAATTTAAAATGAGTAGAATGCAGTTAGTGCAGATACATGGAATGTAAAATTATAATAATACTAAATATTTTAAAACAATAGTATATACTTACCACTTAAAATTATAAAATGGTCCCACATAGGTACAATATCAGAATCAAAGTCAGGCCAGACACGGTGGCTCATACCTGTAATCCCAGCACTCTCGGAGGCCGAGGCGGGTGGATCACCTGAGGTCAGGAGTTCAACACCAGCCTGGCCAACATGGTGAAACTTCGTCTCTACCAAAAATACAAAAATTGGCCAGGCGTGGTGACGGGCGCCTGTAGTCCCAGCTACTCGGGAGGCTGAGGCAGGAGAGGTGGCTTGAACCTGGGAGATGGAGGTTGCAGCGAGCTGAGATCATGCCACTGCACTCCTGCACTCCAGCCAGGGCGACAGAGCAGACTCCGTCTCAAAAAAAAAAAAAAGAAAGAAAGAAGAACCAAAATCAGAGAGAAATGAAATGTAAATGAGAACTCAATCTGGTATACTCTCTTTTTTCTGGTTGTAAAACTAATAAGGAAGCAAAAACTGTATTAAAACTTCAAACAGAGAATAGATTGCTATGTGATCCAAGAAACTTGTATTCATGACAACACTACGTGCACACCCTGATAACTGAAGTTAATTTCTTAATTTTTGTTATTACTGTACCTGTCTGCACTGTAGCTTCTTGAAGGTTGCCTTTAAAATAAAGTTGACAGTATCTCTGGGGAAAGTAACAAGGTACAAAGTTCTATCTACATCAGTGCTGCTCAGAAAACACTGCTCTAATCCTTTTGTTTATTCTATTCCCTGCATTTATGAACCTCTAAATCCCTTCTACTTAAACCACAGCACTAAAGCACTAGGATTAAAGACGTGGTGAATTTTCTAACAGAATGTACTTAACTTTATGTCTGGGCGATGTGTTTGCACAGTTCCGCGCTTTAGTGATTTGCTGAATGAATCTGTACGACATAACGTGCCTGAAAAACTCATCTTTGAAAATGTGTTTTATCAGAAAATATGACAGATTTCCATTGCTTCCCATAAGAAAAGGCTGTCCAGCCCCACTGCAGACTGAGTGTGTGTTTACTGGGCTTTGAAAGCCAAGTGCAGAAGCCATGGCTTGGCTTGGATTTTCATTATATTTCAAACATTATTAAGGAGGCCATTTTAATGAAAAGTGTTACAATTAATTGTTACCCCCTTTGAGTGGCTAAAATCAGACATTCTATAGGACACCCAGGCAATCAAAGCAACTTCAAAAGCTGGTGGGCATCAGGATCGAGACCAGCACTGATGCACTGCCTGTACTTTGAGCAGGGTGACTTGTGTCTGGGAAATACACGGCCCTGACAGGGGCATCAGGGGATCTGTTTCATTGGTGACTCTCTGTGCCCTTCCAGCCTCTTTCAAAATACACACCAGGATTTTTAGGGTCTTTTATGTCACTATTACCGCCCCCATGACCATGTTACCACCTTGAACTGGATAGAATGTACACAGGTCACCTAACAACACAGGCTTCTAAGATAAGTGAAATCAAAGAAAAGGCAGTACCTTTATGCTTTTACCTTAAAGGGTCAATTTTAATTAAAAATTCTTACTGAGCCACTTTCTCCTTTGGTCTATCACAAAATTTCACTTAAGCATGAAGACACAACAACCTGCAGATCGATCATTTTTGGATTAATCATCTCTCCATCTTAAAATTCCCCAGAATTTAATATAAGCCAAAGACGAATTGTCTCTTCCTAGTACTGTCAGCAGACAATATTAATCACCTTACATACACCATCTGTTGGGAGGTTCTTCCAAAGCTTTCACACACATGCTATTTAACCCTCACAATCCCCATATAAAGTGAAATTGCTTTAGTCAGCTACACTCAATATCACATTTTACAAAATTAACTTCTCTAATATGAGGACTGATGAAACAATAACAAAATTAAACAGGTGTCACCTGCAAAAATTCTGTCCTCCTATGCAGAGCTCAATTTGATTCAGCTGATACTCACCAAGTGCCCGCTCTGCCTCAGGCAAAGTGCTCCTGCATCAGATTTCTTGAAGGAAACAAAACTTAACAAAATAACCTTATGCTAGTCCCTAAACATTTCTTTTTTAAAAACTGGTCTATGAAATCCAAAAAGTCTACGGCCTCCTTATTTGATAATTTTTATTGCACCTTTACTTTCCCAATGCCTAAGCGACCATCTGGTTTCAGATGAGCATCTCTAGAAGCAGCCTTAACTTTTCTATGCCACCAGGGACTAGGCAGTGAGTTACTGTGCTCAGTGCTATTTAATGTACAAGACAGAAATTTATTAAATGGCAATGAAGCAGTAATTACTAAACAGTTCCCTAGTGGCTCAAAAAGTCAGTAATTAAATACCACTTAAGACTGAGAGTTATTAAAAGGCACTAATGGAACAGTTCATTAAACAGTACCTTAGTGTCCTCAAAGGGTCATTTCCATACAACTCTCCATGATCAAACAGTCTCTGGGGAAATACAGCTGTTTGCTGGGGGGGAAAAATGTGAATTATCACATAGTAGCCAACTCCAGCCAGAAACCCTGGCATTTGGCTGGACAGCTGAGCAAGAATTTTTTATTTATTTATATTTTTTTGACAGAGTCTTGCTCTGTTGCCCAGGCTGGAGTGCAATGGCGAGATCCTGGTTCACTGCAACCTCCGCCTCCCAGGTTCAAGCAATGCTCCTGCCTCAGCCTCCCACGTAGCTGGGATTACATGTGCCAACCACCATGCTCAGTTACTTTTTTGTATTTTTAGTAGAGACGGGGTTTCGCCATGTTGGCCAGGCTGGTCTTGAACTCCTGACCTCAGGTCATCCACCCGTCTTGGCCTCCCAAAGTGGTCGGATTACAGGCACGAGCCACGCGCTCAGCCTGAGCAAGCATTTTATTCACCATACCCCCTTGCAAGTCCCTGGCATTCTGACTTGCCTAGGAACCTAAGTGCTGGGTGTAACAAGACAACACCCCCAACATGGTCCATTGCAGTCTGTCTCTTTTACTAATCACACCCCAAGATGCAGTGTATCTTCCTCTTTATTTTATTTTATTTTTTTTCAGATGGAGTTTCCCTCCTGTTGCCCAGGCTGGAGTGCAATGGTGCGATCTCGGCTCACTGCAACCTCTCTGCCTCCCAGGTTCAAGCAATTCTCCTGCCTCAGCCTCCCAAGTAGCTGGGATTACAAGCACCCACCACTACGTAAGGCTAATTTTTGTATTTTTAGTAGAGACGGGGTTTCACCACATTGGCCAGGCTGGTCTTGAACTCCTGACCTCAGGTGATCTGCCCGCCTCAGCCTCCCAAAGTGCTGGGATTACAGGCATGAGCCACTGCCCACAGCCGATGTAGTGTGGCTTCTACCATAGGTTTGTATTTCGCCATTCTGACATGAATAAAAGACATTTAAAAATAAGTTATTATCTAATCACAAATAAAATTTGCCATATTTCCTCTGAGAACCTCCTCCTAAATGTCTTTTTTGTGCATCTTAGTTACCTCCATCCAGTTGGTTCCCACCTCTCATTCCTGTTTTATCCTAGACTAGCCTCTTCACTAGCTGGTTCTTCCCTGTAGTTACTGATCCCAGTCTTTCCAATCAAAATTGAACATGAAAAGTTCATCTCCTCTAGAAGGCTTTACCTGATAAGACAAGACACTGAAAAATCTTCCAAATATGCCTTCAATTTCCAAATAAGTTTACAAAGAAAAGTGGTAGGTTTTTTGTTTTTTTTTTTCCTAAGCCGAAGGTACCTATGCATCTTGCTTGTTGTTGAATAGTCTGAACAGGCAAATACTATCTTTGGTAGATCTAAGTAATGCCCAAAGGGAGCACAAAGTGAATGTTAAATATGAAATGACTCTAGGCAGTAAAAGAACACACACTAAAAAGCTTTTGAAGAAGATATGTGATATCCTTATCATTAGATGAACTCAAAGTGTAAAAGAAAGATAAGCAATTAAACAACGAACTGGTAAAAAGTTTCAGGTGACACCAGGGGATGGACAAATGAGATCAAGGAGATAAAGTTCAAAGAGGTGGAACAACAGGCATTAATCACATGGATCGGGGAAAACTCTCACAGACTGAAAGGAGCAGAGAAAACATTCTAAAAGGAACCAGAGATGCTCCTGAAAGCAGTGCTTCCTTAGCAGGAATGCCAGAATACTCACCTGAAGATTATACCTTCAAATAAGAATTATTTTTTAATGCTTATCAAATTACAAAACAGTATTTGCTAGTTTTACTGACAAAAGCTCTCTTTAGCAAAGTTTTAGGAGAAATATGAAAATATGGAACATAACAGATTGCCCAAAATGGAGACTAATAAAGGGCACTGTTTTAATTACACAACTTCCATGTGACAATTATTTAAAATACAAGTCAAGCAAAGACATAACTGCATTCTAGCACAATATATGGGAAAATACAATTGGGCTATACAGTTTTGGTTTTTAACTACTGAAGCTACAAAATTCATCATTAAACTTCTCCCTAATTAGTGATCTAAATTCTATTTGCCAAAAAAAAAAGTGCCTAAAAACTCTCAGATATTTAGTGACTTAAAATACATTAGAGAATAATGTTAAAGTCAGCAAGAGGTTTTCCTTCTTTATGGGATAATAAAAAATGGCATGACCTTTCTGCAAGCAGTTTGTCAACCTGTATGAATATCCAAAATGGTTATACTCTGACTCAGGAGTTTTAATCCACTTACTATCATATAATTAGACAAGTGTAGTACAAAGACATTTAATGGAGCATTATTCGCAACTGGAAAAAAATCCATCTATAAGAGATTGTGGCCAGGTACAGTGGGTCATGCCTATAATCCCAACACTTTGGGAGGCCAAGGTGGGTGGATCACCTGAGGTCAGGAGTTCTAGACCAGCCTGCCCAACATGGTGAAACCCTGTCTCTGCTAAAAATACAAAAATTAGCTGGGTGTGGTGGCACAGGCCTGTAATCCCAGCTATTCGGGAGGCTGAGAGAGGAGAATCACCGGAACCCGGGAGGTGGAGGTTGCGGTAAGCCGAGATCGAGCCACCACACTTTAGCCTGGGAAACAAAGCGAGACTCAGTCTCAAGAAAAAAAGAGAGAGAGAGAGAGAGCTTGCTTAAATAAATTACAGCACATCTATACAATGGAACATTCTTCAGATATTAAAAATCAGGTGTCTCTAAATTCACGACACATAAAGATTATCACAGTCCATTGGGAAGAAAAAAAGAATCAGTGTTTTCTGATATCTCATATCTGAGGTTCTGAGGGTGTATATGTGCATGATGATCATCAAAATATGGGCAACAACAATTTCTAGAAAATGGGTATTTGACATGGTTTGCAATTTACTTGTACTTTTACCTATTGTTTGAATTTTCTACAATAAGCACTTTCTCTTTTGGACAGAAAAGAAACCAGAAAATTAAGCTCCTTTTATTTTGAAGGAAAAAAAGTCATTGGTGTACCTTAAAAAAAAAAAAAAAAAAATCTTTTTGTGAAGAGAATAATAGCCATCCTTTATTTATAGGATGAAAATTCTCTGTCATACATCAGAAGCTCCAAATGGAAACAGCCAGACCTTCGGGCTGCTGAAACTCCTGTCCTGGGCAGCAGCTCCCAGCATTAATGGGAATCACCTACCTAAACCTGCCAGGGGATCAGAGTCACCTACCTAGCCTGCCAGGGGACCAGAGTCACTTACCTAACCTGCCAGGAGATGAGCTGGGCNAAAAAAAATCTTTTGTGAAGAGAATAATAGCCATCCTTTATTTATAGGATGAAAATTCTCTGTCATACATCAGAAGCTCCAAATGGAAACAGCCAGACCTTCGGGCTGCTGAAACTCCTGTCCTGGGCAGCAGCTCCCAGCATTAATGGGAATCACCTACCTAAACCTGCCAGGGGATCAGAGTCACCTACCTAGCCTGCCAGGGGACCAGAGTCACTTACCTAACCTGCCAGGAGATGAGCTGGGCATAGCTAGCTCCAGTCAGACTCCACTCAAGTCACCCCACCCCAGGCAGACCACCAGCCTAGCCTCCCAGTCAGCAATGCTGGCACCCATGCCACACTGTAGGAAAAGAGCCCTTGGGTGGACTCTGAGCCCCACCAAGGGCAGACAGGAATGCAGGGTCCTCGTTCAGGAGCTGCCAGCTGAACCTTCCGCATCCAGCACATGTTCCTGTCTGAGAAGGAAATGGCTACTAAATGGAAACTTCTTCAAGAAAAGGGTCTGGCAGAACAGAAAAGATTCAGATGCCTTGGGCTTGCTCCACTTTTCCATAGATGGAGCCACTGGGCCCCGAGAGACTCAGTCCATGGAGATGAGTAAGCCAAATACTGGCAAGATTCCACTCAGAAGCCAAGGGCCTGCTGGGGACCCAGAACGGTGGTGTGCATGGGAGGATGGCATGGCGAGCAGGAGAGGCCAGAAGGCTCTCTTCACGGGCTTCAGAAACCCAGGACACCAGCACATACGACATGAAGCAAAAAGCCTATGAATCCAAGCAAAAAGCCTATGAATCCAAGCAAACTCCAGGGAAAAGTGTGCCATCAGTAGTTCCGCTGGTACAGACTCTCCTCAAAATCCAGGCTCTAACAATGAAAGCAGCTAAGAAGAGTTGCACTCGCTGCTGCTGTCCCCTCTCCCTCTCGCACTTGCTCCCTCCCTCCCACACGCTCCACCTTCCACTCCTGTGCATTACTGAATCATTGTTAATCCATTGAAAAATGGCCACATGCATGGACTGAACCAACATTCTGACACACAACACGTGGCAAAGAGGAGATGTCATTAGACCACAAGGAAAAAGAAAGGAGCACTGCACGGGCGTTAACAGAATACTTAAGTGCCCTCCTCAAGGAGCCACAGGCACGGAGTTGTGCAGCTCTGATTCAGTTAGGCTTTCACTGCTTTGTTACTGAGAAGGGAAAAAAAAGTTCATGAATTGCTATAAGCAGACAGATGAAGGAGGTATAAATTCTTCTTCTAAGACAATAATCTTTAAAATCAAAGAAAACATGATACCAGTGTCCACTAAGCAACGGCTGAGTCCTTGCCCTGCTGTAGGAGAGCTGACAGCAGGCTGAGCTCAGTGCAGCACACATCTCCAGGCAGAGCACAGGCCGCTGTGAACTGTGGCCCAACTGCAGGGCCAGTCCAGGGCAGGGTGAGACCAGTGTGGGCTGAGGGGCAGTAGAAATGCTCTCAAAGAAGAACTCCGCCTAGGCTTTGAACTCTATCCATTGTCAGCTTCTGTACTCCAGCAGGGCTCAGTGTCACCTTCTGACCCTGGCCTATGAGGTTTCTGGGCTCCCTGCTCAGTAATTAACATTCCAGAGCTTAAGGAGAGGATGCTGAGCTCAGACCCTGGCCCCAGGAAGTACCACCAGAATCCTGGGGAAAAAGACTGGGAAGTCCCGCCCTGGAGAAGCCTGCGGGCTGAGGATCAGGCTTCAGGGCTGGGGCAGAAGGAGCCCAGGGACAATTACTAAGGGGGATGGTAAAAAAGGGAAGGCCTAGATGACACCAGCCTAGGGAGTCTGGGAGGAATGTGGATTTTATCCTACCTGTGACAGGAGAAGACTGAAGATTTTAAGCAAGGGGGTGAAAGTGGTCTAAATTGCCACCTAATTTACATTTTTAACAATTCTGAAAGCTGCTGTGTGTATCCCAGATCACGTAGAAGCACAAACCTTTTTACCGAAAATCTATCGTTGAAACTCAGAATATACTGAGGCCACAAAGGGAGAAGCCTTTCTAACTCCATTTTCCCACATGTGATACAGACACGTTCTTAGAATGCATGCACACATGGTAGGAGCTTCATCAGTTAAAAACCCACAGTGCATTAAAGGCAGTCAGAGTGTATTTCTCTCCAAAACAACAAAACAACTATTTTTATTTATTTGTGTTTCTTCTCCCAAAAGACAAAAGAGAACAGGAAGACAGAAACAAAATATTACTTTGTAGAAAAGGACTATGACATTCCATTACAAATTAATTTCGTTAGCTGTTGGCTGACAATGGAGCATTTTTCCTACTATCTCCTACTTACTATTCAAACTCTGACTTTGTGAAAACACTTCTCCCATCCGATTAAAGAGGTTTTTTAATCTAGTTGAAAATTTTAATGAAAATATAAAATCATCCTCTTTTCATAAATTTTCCTTTAAAATTAAAACAGGAAAATAGCCATTAAAACAAATCAGTAGTATCAGAGTAGGATCTGCATGTTTCAGAACTGGAATGCCATTGTATAGTCATTCCTCCAGAACTCTGAAAATATGACTACTATTTATCCACAGCCTTCCCTAGGCACTTAAAGTGCTTTACAAATATCATCCTCATAATAACCCCATAAAGAGAGGAGAGTTTGCTATAAAAGTTCATTGGGCATGAAAACTTGGCTCAGTTATTCAACAGCTTGATCCAAAAGCAATTATTAAAACTAATTTTTAACAGCAGCAAAAATAATTTGGCTGAAAGAGTAAACTAATAAGCAGTCAACTACTTAACCATGGCACACTTCCTCTACATAAATGCTGCCTTTCCTTGCCCCAGTCCCCAGAATCACTTCTATGAAACTGGCTCCCGTAAACAGCGACCACCCAGAGGCCTGGTGCCAGGGGCAGTCTTCAAAGAGCTGGACTCCCTTTTACAGCAGCACTTAATCCTGCATTTAAAGTGCCCTTAAGGCAGGCACCAAATGAGTTGGGAGACAGTGATTTCCTAATGAATTAAGGCTGAGCCAAGCTTCATAATGCATTAATGATGGTCCCCTAATAGTCTGAAGGCAGAGATTCATCCAGTCTCACCTCCCCACCCAGCTCTTCCACTTGCACAGTCGGTGACCCTGAAGTTCTCCTGGTAGACAAAGCACCAAGAAGATGGGTGGTTCCATGGAGCAGGCAGCTGTACACAGAAGCTAGCGCAAAGAATGCCAATGAGCCCTTTTCCAGGTGCCTTCTGAGGAGCAGGGGCAAGGCCAAGGAATGAGGCCAAGGCCACAGAATATACTGCTTGGAAGTCAGCTTTCCTTATCAGCTTTCTGCCTCTGTTGTGGGCTTGCTTCTCTCTTAAGACATAGGTAAGTTTCTCGGATGAGAAACAAATGCAGCTGGTTCTATAAGACCACAGCAAACCTGGAACATGCACTCATTTTTCTTGGTTCATAAATCTAGACTTATCCCATGTACCTCAGAGGCAACTGGAAGTGACCAGGCAAGGAGACCATCCCAGCCTTTTCATAGCATCGTATGGTGAGAAAAGGATTCACATCCCTGCTTAGTCACCAACTAGTAGAGTGCATTATTAACACAAGTCACTTTGCATTATTTACACAAGTCACTTATACCAAGCTTCTATTGCCTCATCTGTAAAACAGGTCTAATACCCCATAAGGTGGTTGTGAAGATTAAATGTATTAATGAATGGGCAGTGTCTGGAATAAAAGAGATGCTAATTATCACTCCTGTTTGCAGAGGTCGACCTCCTCCTATTACCTGTGACTTTCACTGTTTATTACTCTCAGGTTCAAATTTTTAAATCCATTCAAAATGAACTATCCATGTCTATTTCATACTAAAAGAAAAGCCAGCCAGGATGATGATTTAAAACAGGCTTTCAAAATCAAGCAGAGCTACAGTCCAAAATCCAACTCTACCAGTTATTTGGTTGTATGATCTTAGTAAAGTTGTTGGACTTCTGACGCAGATTCATCAGGTATAAAAAGGGGGAAGGGGGTTCATATCTCCAACAAAGGACTGATTATATGAAGGATAATGGGGAGGAATAAATAGCTGTCTCTATAAGAGAGCCCTGGCCAACATTCTCCCTGGGGCTTAGGACACTCTAAGCAAATGCCACTTCATCACAATACTGTCTTGTCTTGATCACCAGAGTACTCTACAGCAGCTGATGAACAGGCCCCTAGAAATAAGGCCTGCTCATTGATGTTAAATTTGGCGCCAATGCTATGAGAAACATGAGTTAATGAAAGGGTTTAGCTCCAAGTTTTTAAAAGCTTCATGGGTGAAATATGTCCAGACAGTCCTGGCCCTGAATCTGATCTGGTCACCCTCAGTATCCAGGAGCAGCCTGGCCTGGTTTGCCTGGGCATTTATAGCTGGCCCTTTAGCAAGCAAGGTCCAACAGACAAATGCTACTAGAACAACTCTATCTACCTTCTCTGGCTTGGGAGTCTCCTCTTATCTCCACTAGGTCCCCAGAGGGTGGGAGATGGCAAGAAAGCTTGTTCTTTACCCATACAATAAGCCTCTGGGTAAAGCTCACTCATTTTAAGAAAAAATAATCTACTTCTAAGCTCCACCTATGGAATTAGAAAAGCAGTGTTAAATCAAACTGATACAAGTGCTTCTCTCTGGTTATCTGGCACATAAATCTACTGTTTCTATCACCACATGCCAGACTCTACCCATTTTATTGTAAGTCTTTAGGAAACATTCTAAAATCATTTTGTTACATTTGAACTGAAACTTATGGTGGAACCCATATTGACTCTGCAATATAAAAATATGAGCATCAATACAGCTCATGTTTAGAAAAAGAAAAAAGGACTAAAAAATTTAGAAATAGGAAGTGACTTTGGACCCTTTCAAATTATATTTTATCAAAAAGAAGTAACTACTGAACATTTCAAACATGGCAGGTTCTGTTATAATCCATTTGATCTTCACAAAAACCTATGAGGTATTTACTGGCTCCAATTTACAGATGAGGAACTGAAGCAAAGAAACTTCAAGTAACTTCCCAAAGATCACCTAGCTGGTAACAGTTAGGGCTGATTCCAAACCCAGGCAGCCTGGCTCCAAAGCCTGGGCTTTTTAAAACTAGCTGGTTTTATCTTACCTAATCGCATTTAGGATCCCTGGTCTCTATTCCCTGACAGCCTTTGGGCAGACCAATCCCTCTCCCATAGCCAAAAGCATCTGGTATGTGGAGTAGGGGGAATCGAGAGAGGAGATGGGGAGAGCCCTGTCCCAGTTGAGAACCATCATGGTAAACAGAAGATGAAATCAAAAGGCAGCAAGGAAATTTAAGCAAGAAATACCTGTTAGCAAGCAAAGGAAGATGATAAAAAGGAAGGAGAGACAAAGGGAAGATACATAACAGCATAACAGATTTCTTCCCTCTTCCTACATCAAACCACATAATCTTAAACTGGTAATTAGACTAAAAAGAATCCAAAATTTTAAAAAATCATCAGGGCTCAACAGCTAACAGAAAACTGTTTCCTAAAAACAAATCCATATATGGTAGACATTCTTGATCTGCTCTTTCATAAACTCTAAGCACAAGATTTCAAATTAACTTACGACCTGCCAGACATCTACAAACCTAGCCTCTTGATACAAGCATCGTGAGAGGCCCTTCCCCTTATTCAGTCTAATCTAAAAGCACTCAGATTGTCCCAAAATAAAAGACAAAATTTGATTCAAAACCTCATGCCAGGACTAATAAGAATCTATGCTATCATAAGGGAGCCACTCACTTGGCTCCGTAAGTATAAATGACTAAGAAGGTCAAGCTGATGGACACACAAAAAATACAACACCCACACTCCTTCCTCAGCCTGTCCTCTCTTCCCAACCATCTGATAGGGCGATGTTCTGGAAAGCAGTCACAGGTGACTCACCCAGATGACTCCACAGTAGAGAGGTTACCTTTGCAAACTGGTGCTAGGTAGGTTCTTAAGACCAGGAATGCTTACCTAACAGTTGCACTATCTTCTGCAACTTGCTCACCCACACTCTTCCCTCTTGTCCTCCTTCCTTCTGCCTTCTGTTCCTCTCCTCCCCATCCTCCCATTCCCTTGGCAATCTAACCTCTTTTCCTAGGTTTTTGCTGTTGTTGTTTTGGGTTTTTTTTGTTTTTTTTTTTTTTTGAGACGGGGTCTTGCTCTGTCCCCAGGCTGGAGTGCAGTGAAGTCTTGCTCTGTCCCCCAGGCTGGAATGCAGTGTCCCCCAGGCTGGAGCCGAGTGATCTCGGCTCACTGCAAGCCCCACCTCCTGGATTCATGTCCTTCTCCTGCCTCAGCCTCCCAAGTAGCTGGGACTACAGGTGCCCGTCACCTCACTCCACCAATTTTTTTGTATTTTTAGTAGAGTCAGGGTTTCACCATGTTAGCCAGGATGGTCTCAATCTCCTGACCTCATGATCCACCTGCCTCGGTCTCCCAAAGTGCTGGGATTACAGGCGTGAGCCACCGCTTCCGGCCTCTTCCCAGGTTTTCTTTTTGACAACCCTGACTATGGATTGCTTCTGAAGTCATTTTACATAAAAATCACAGAAAGGGGTCACAGTAAGAATTCCAAGGCTGTCATATCCAGATTTCAGAACACTATGCCAATAAACGCTCATCTCCCCTAATCCTTGCTGTGTGTGCTGATGTGTCCCAGAGGAGAAGGAAAAGGATGCTAGAAGGGATTTAGGAAGTCTAAGGACATGTGATTGTCACTGGCAGTCCTTCAGAGCCTTTGCTAGGAGAGAACAATTGCTCTCCTTGCAACACCTCAGTCAACAGTTCCTGATACGAGTCTGACTCTTCTCACTGACCCCAGCATTAACAGTGACATGCCTGATGTCCACAGTCCTGACAACCTGGACTGGTTTGCATTTCGGCAGAGATCTGCAAAAAGGCAGCTTACCCAATCCACCTGTCCTAATTAAGGAGAAAGATCCCTGCACATCGATTGTTAATTCTGACTTTCTTGAAGCAAACCCTAGCTTCTGGGAGAACTCATTAGGTAGGCCTCAAAATCTGAAGTGTCACAACTCCCTTTTAATGACAGTAATTATGCCACTTCTAGAGTTTCTTTTTTCTTTTTTTTTTTGAGATGGAGTTTTGCTCTTGTTGCCCAGGCAGGAGTGCAGTGGCTCGATCTCGGCTCACTGCAACCTCTGCTTCCCTGGTTCAGGCGATTCTCCTGCCTCAGCCTCCTGAGTGGCTGGGATTACAGGCGCGTGTCACCACGTCCAGCTAATTTTTTGTTATTTTTAGTAGAGATGGGATTTCATCATGTTGGCCAGGCTGGTCTCAAACTCCTGACCTTAGGTGATCCACCCGCCTCGGCCTCCCAAAGTGCAGGGATTACAGGTGTGAGCCACTAGGCCCAGCCTAGAGTTCCTTAAAAGGAACAGGAACTCCACACTTATGTGAAAGCTATTCGTTTTCTCTAAGAAAGAGGTAAATTGGAATAATTATTTATTTTTCCACTCTCACCAGCTCAGCCTAATGGATAGTTTGTTCTACCTGCTTGTAGGCACATGGACATCCATCTGTGCACCCATGGGTGCAATTTTTGCAACCTACACTTTAACACTGTTCACCTCCAGGAGACACACCTTTTAGGGTGCTTCCAACCCCAGGGCTGGATTTAGGACAAGCCAATCTCATCTTGGAAGAATAACTGCAAAGCTCTTTCAAGCTATGAACCTCAGGGAGGATCCACAGAGTTGCCTCAGAGTATGAGAGCAATAATTCAGGAGAGGGCACCAGACGAAAGCAGGGCTCTGACCTTACTGTCCAGATTAAACAGAGCAACTTCACTTTTTAAAAAATAGTTGTCACAAGCAATATTTATTAAAATTAAAATATTTGTTAATAGTTTGATAGACTATGCCAAAGAGGCATTAAAGTTTGCAGAGTGGGGCAGAACTTATTCCCAGGCATGATGACCCTTAAAAATTCAGGGGCCGGGTGCAGTGGCTCACGCCTGTAAGCCCAGCACTTTGGGAGGCCAAGATGGGTGGATCATTTGAGGTCAGAAGTTCAAGACCAGCCTGGCCAACATGGTGAGACCCCATCTCTACTAAAAAATACAAAAATTAGCCAGGTGTGGTGGCAGACGCCTGTAATTCCAGCTACTTGGGAGGCTGAAGAAGAATCACTTGAACCTGAGAGGTGGAGGTTGCAGTGAGCCAAGATCACATCACTGCACTCCAGCCTGGTTGACAGAGTAAGACACTGTCTGAAAAGAAAAACTCTTCAGGAAGACCAACAAACTATCTCTCGAGAAGCTTCTGTAGGCCGGGTGCGGTGGCTCACGCCTGTAATCCCAGCACTTTGGGAGGCTGAGGCGGGCGGATCACGAGGTCAGGAGATCGAGATCATCCTGGCTAACATGGTGAAACCCCATCTCTACTAAAAAATACAAAATATTAGCCAGGCGCGGTGGCGAGTGCCTGTGGTCCAAGCTACTCGGGAGGCTGAGGCAGGAGAATGGTGTGAACATGGGAGGCAGAGCTTGCAGTGAGCCAAGATTGCGCCACTGCACTCCAGCCTGGGTGACAGAGCAAGATTCTGTCTCAACAAAAAAAACAAAAAGAAGCTTCTGTAGAAAGTTTTTAGAAGAGCACCAGATGAAGACGTTGATTTTATTTTTTAGGGGCCATCTGAAACAACTTTTAATGGTGTCTCACATTTTGTGGGTCAAGGATTTGGACAAGAAGCAGCTGGGTGGTGCTGCTGTTCCATGTGGCAGTAGCAGAGGTCAGTCACAGGCAGTATTCAGCCTGTGGACGGGCTGGTCTAGAGGCTTGGTTTGCATGTCAGTGGGGATAGCTGGAAGGCTGGGTCCAGATGAGACCATCCACTAGAGCGCCCAGATATGGCCTCTCCTGCCATGATGGCCTTAGGGGAATTGGACTTAGGCAGCGGAGCTCAGGGCTTGAAGAGCAGTGTTCCTTCCAACAAGACAGGCATTGCATTGCTTTCTGTGACTAGCCCTAGAAGTCAGTCCAGTAGTACATACTTTTGTCACCTCTATTGGTCAGGGCATTGATAAGTCCACCCAGATTCAAGGAGAGGGACCCTGTTCTAAAATCCAAAACTTTTCCAGCCATACTGTATATAAAGTAATTCAAACACTCTAAAGGTAACATGCACTTAGACTTGAACACACACGTTGAAAAAGGCCCGCTTCGGGACTCAGAGCCTGAGAAAAACGAACTAGAATGCCTGCCTTTCAGAAAATTGGTCAGAACTGGATGGGACACAGCACAATGGTATTACACAGACTTAGAGTTTAGAAATTGGCCATGAGCCCCACTATCACCAAAAAAAATCTGAACTGACAAGGCCAAGATTTGTCAATAGACCAATCACTTTCCCTCCCTCCCTCCCTCCCTCCCTC
>NW_016805021.1:27200-31394 GCF_001698545.2 Rhinopithecus bieti
TGAACACTGTATTTTCCATCCACAATGGATTGTAAAAACTCCATGGGTAAGTAGACCTGTGCAATTCAGCGCTGTTATCCAAGGATCCAACTGTATATACATCCATTCTGTGGGAGCGATTACACATGAGAATGGGCTCCATAAAAGTGTCAATTCTCTGTCATTAGACACTGACAGGACATAGGCTGAGGTGACCAAATGGCTGGCTGGATGCTTTCAAGACAGACATCAGAGACAACCTCCATCTTCATTAACTTTGTTTCTTTTTTTTTTCTTTCTTTCTTTTTTTTGAGACGGAGTCTCGCTCTGTCGCCCAGACTGGAGTGCAGCGGCACAATCTTGGCTCACTGCAAGCTCCACCTCCCGGGTTCACGCCATTCTCCTGCCTCAGCCTCCCGAGTTGCTGGGACTACAGGCGCCCGCCACCACGCCCGGCCAATTTTTTGTATTTTTAGTAGAGACGGGGTTTCACTGTGTTAGCCAGGATGGTCTCGATCTCCTGATCTCGGGATCCGCCCGTCTCGGCCTCCCAAAGTGCTGGGATTACAGGCGTGAGCCACCACGCCAGGCGGTCCTCTGTTTCTTAAGATAATGAGCTGAAATGTTTATGCATGGATGCAGGCAAACCCCAGGTTAGAGATTAACAGCCGCTCTTTCAGTGCTGTCGTCTGGCAGCGGAAGAACACGAGCAGCAATGACACAGACAGGGTGTAATCTGACCAAACACACCCTAGACCTCTCTACCCATTCCTAAGTCAGCACAGATGCCTGCCTGCATCTCAGTAAAATTGCTTTCTTCCTTGCAGTAATACTCTCTCACACACACCCTGCTCTGTTTGTAGCAGTCATACTTTGGTTAACACTTACAAATCAAAAGCTGTCAAGCTACCAGACAGAAAACACCATTTAGAAACTGTTAGGCTCACCTTTGGAAAACTCCTGATAGTCATTTTTATTGGGTCTCTTCCACCACAAATTTGTAACGCTATTTCCCATTTCTAAACATTAATTGCTATTTTCCTCTTAAAACGTGGTTTCAATGACACCAATACATGGCACATAAAACCACAATTCCCTCAGTGAAATAAATTACTACATTGCTGGATTGGTGCAAACTGCAGTGCAGAACTATTAGCAGGCCAGGCCTGTTAATGGTGTGTGATACGTTGCTATTCTCTCAGGACAAACATAAATACATTTTACACAATTTTTTGGCGTTGCCTTCCCCTTTTCCACTAAGATGCTGGTCCAGGAAGTAGAATCTAACTGCCCCACAAAACAGCTGGCCACCAAGAATGGCCCTCACTGGTTAGTGTGTCTCCCAAGAAACACATACTCTCTAAGAAATCTGACCACAGGGCTCATTTAATTTTTTAAATAACTATTAATTTTAACTCATATCAAAATACACACTCTAGAAATTCCTTGATTCTGAAAGCATAGGAAGCCCTGGTAAATGCCAGTTTCCAGCACCTGTCTGCTATGGAGAAGAGTAAACATGACACAGGAGCTCAGACACTCAGGAGCAGGCTTCGAAAGCGACTGGGTGGCATCAGCACTTACATGCACTACATGCCTAAAACAACATCAGCTACCTAAATGCTCTGAGTACCTCGGCTGAGGGGCAACAATTAGGGAGAAACTTTCAGAAGGCACTGGATTACTCAAAGCAGACTTCCTCCTATTACAATAGCAGCGGCAATGAGTACTTACTAAATTCCAGGTATGCCTTACATAGGTTCCCTCATTTAATCCTCCTAACAATTTTATGAAGTAGGCATGATTATCCCCATCTTACAGATGAGAAGACTAAGCCCTGGAGAGAAGAGTAATTTGCCTGAGGTCATAGAGCTTGGGAATGGGGAGCAGGGCCTGGACCCTGAGCCTGCCTGACTCTTAAGGCTGGGTCTTCCCACCACACACCACACATTCTGCCCAGAGTTCAGTCCTTCCTCACTGTGGCAAAATGTGGCTGGGAGGGGCTATCTCCCAAGCATTCTCTTCCTCCAAGGAACCTGACAAGTCTCTCTAATGTTTCTAAACTGGTAAAATATTTCAAGGGACTGCATTATCACCAAACAAAATCTAACCCTGTGTATTTAATCATTAACATTTTTAAATTAAAAAAAAAAAAAAAACATTTTTAGGCTACAGAAAATGCATGCTCTTTAGATTCAGGGTGAGCTGGGCTGCTTGTGAGGTACAACTGGGATCCAGAAACGACCAGAAGACATGGACTAAGACACCATTGAGGCCTGCCTAGCTGGAGGAAGAAATTGGAGACCCTTACGGTGGGGGTCACGCCTTGTAAAGAAGGGGATGAAACTTGGGTGACGATCAGGGATCGTATCCAGGCTGTAAGAAAAGAGCATGTAAAATAGGGGAGGAAATCATCTAGAGGAAAATAGAGAAGATACAAATGAAAGCAAAGATGGGACACATCAAGACTTCTCTGACTTGCATTGTAAAAATGGAAGCAAATTCTTACAAAATAACCACAAACTTTGATTCTCAAACTTCCACTCCACATAAAACTGTACTTAAGTGATTTAGATCTTATTCAGGGAGTCATTAATAAATGCATGTATACTATTTGACTTTGCAGGGAGAAAACCACGAATACGAACCAATCTTCTTATTAACATTAATTTTTACAGCGGACTGGAATCTTATGAACACAGAACTCCATCACGTTAACATTCATTTTTAGAGCAAGTTGAAACCCCATGAATATAGAATTCCATCATGTTTCAGCATTTAATTTTGTAAACATGAACACTATTGTATAAATCTCCATTAACTTTCTTTCTGCCACTGTGGTTATAGACCCCACAGATTGCTTTAAAAGAGAAAGAAAGAGAGAGAGAGAGAACCATTGCATTGAAACTATGCAGTAAGTATATAAGTAAGCAAAAAGTGTGCCTTCATCCACAGGCAATGCTGAAACTCTTTTGCACTAAAGAGTGTGCATTCTAAAATACCCTCCATAAAAGCTTAAGGCTCATAGCTGGGGAAGGTAGGCACTCCCACCTCACTTTTGTTTATACTTTCAAGAATCCTGAAGAGAATAATCAAGTTTTCCCCACATGTAAATGAATGAATGAAACTAGATTTTCCAAGTAAGCCATTTTTTATAACACATATGTATTCCTAGTTTCTTTCTAATTTGCATGACTTTGCACACAGTATATTTTGAGTTCAAGTAAACATTTACCATTTGCTCCAAAGCACTACACTAGCACCACACAACTGGACAAGCTCATAGATAACGACATCAGTGCCAAAGAACAGCCCCCATGAGAAGTTCAAACACCAGACTATAAGGACACTACCACAAAATCACTTCCTAAACGCTTGGTTTTCCCCAGATTAACAAAGTAACGATTAATGCCACTGTGCAACATGAAATACACTCTTTTCATTCAAGCTCTAATAGCCTAGACAACAGTCATTCTTCTTGCTGCTTTGGCGACTGGCTCAACCCACCTCTGGCCTGCAGAGAGCCTGCCAGCTTTAGATCAATATGTCCTGTGATCTTTAATACAGAACAGAAGCCACAACCCAACTGATTCTGTAGTCATCAATCAGGGTTTGACTCCAGCTTGTCTTCTGACCCACCGGGAGATGGACTGTCTGCTACACATCCCCTGGAGAGAAGTGAGACGGGTTGTATAAGGCAGGCACCAGAAGTCAAGGGAACCAGTGAAAGGGATTTTCCAGGAGGAACTGTGCTCTCTGTTGCAGAGGAGGCACACGAATGCCACCCAAAAATGGTCAGCTGTCAAGGATTCCAGAGGAAGCACTCTCCCCTAGATATCAGGCCAAGTGGTAAAGCCTGAAGGTCAATTTCAAGAGACACATCCCCAGCCAGGCTGGGAGGAGGGCCCAGAGTGGGCAGATGAAACCTACCAAGCAGCAAGCCAATAAAGTCTCAGCAGATCAGAGTTTGCGAATTTAAATAACATTTCTTGATTTTACAAATTCCCTTTGACAACTTTTAATCTTGAATTAATCTCCTATAACTATTCTAAATTTTAAAACTTCCTTGTAATTGTAAATCTCTTGTTTGTGAATTAACCAAGAAGTTAAAAAAGAGAGAGAAACAAACAGCAATGCTTTGAGTTAACAGCCTAGAAGTGGCTGTGTGGCTTACGACCCTGGTTTTCCTTTTTTTTTTTTTTTTTTTTTTTTTTT
>NW_016805021.1:31409-52801 GCF_001698545.2 Rhinopithecus bieti
CCTCAGCCTCCTGAGTAGCTGGGACCATAGGCACATGCCACCACATCCAGCTAATTTTATTTTTTGTAGAGATCGAGGTCTTGCTATATTGTCCAGGCTGGTCTTGAACTCCTGGCCTCAAGCAATCCTCCCGCCTTGGCCTCCCAAAGTGCTGGAATTACAGATGTGAGCCACTGTGCCCATCCTCACTCTCTCTTCTTGAGCTGGTGGAGTCATCTTATCCTGCCTTTGGACATCAGAGCTTCCATTTATTGGGCCTCCAGACTCCAGTAATTACACTAGTGGTGGTCCCCCCTGGTTTTCTTTTTTTTTTTTTTTTTTTTTTTTGAGATGGAGTCTCGCTCTTGTCACCCAGGCTGGAGTACAGTGGCGTGATCTCGCCTTACTGCAACCTCCATCTCCCAGGTTCAAGCAATTCTCCTGCCTCAGCCTCCCAGGTAGCTGGGACTACAGGTGCCCACCACCACGCCCAGCTAAGTCTTGTATTTTTAGTAGAGACAGGGTTTCACCGTGCTGGCCAGGACCACCCTGGTTTTCTAAGTGCAGCCCACTGTAAGACCTGGTTTCCTTGGTTGGGGCCCATGGCAACAGAGCTGCAATTCTCCAAATGGAGTTGGACAGTGGCAGAGACCCTGTGTGCAGGACTTCATCCTACTCCTGTTGCTACAGTGATCAAACATGACCTTCCAGTCACACCTGCAGCATTCTACACATACACACCCCTCTACAAACAGAGGGTAAGTCTGATGAGCTCCAAGTCACACATCCCTCTGAAAAGGAGGGGACTGGGCTGCAAAAGGTGGGTAGGCTCCTAGCTGCCGGTAAGGAAAGAAGCAACTTCAAGCCTATTTTTTCCACAGTCATCTTGATTCTTCTGGGGAAGCTGAGCTACTGGGGCCATTGTGCAACTTCAGAGGGTACCACTCACACAGAATCCAATGTGAAAGGAGCCCCATCTGCTGAGCAAAGTGGCAGTCCTGCCTCCTCACCCCACCCCCAAACCCTGAGCAAGCCTGTCTTCACCACCAACTTTAAGGAGCCAGTTTGATTTTGCTACATCTCCATTTTCTAACCTATATATAATCTAAAGATACCCTCAACTACATACAAGTTATCTAGCACCACGTCTGCACAGACTTTTCTGCCTACAAATATCTCAGAGAGAGCACTGGATTAGAAGTCGGAAGTCGTATCTTCATTTATGTCATTCATTCACCAAACAAATGCATGTTAAGCACCTAATACAACGCAGGCACCAAAGGTATGAAGGTGAACAAACCAGACAGACAAGGGCCCCTGGCCTCACAGGGCTTTAGCCAAGTTATTCAGTGTCCTAAACTGAAATTAAGGGGCTTAGACAAGAAGATCTGTGAAGTACCTCCCAGCTTTCCTATTCTCCACTCTCTGCACTGGCTCCAAGAGGGCACTGAAGCATTCTGGAATGTTCTGCCTCCCTGAACAGATGCTATTTTAACTCCACATACATATAGCTCAAGTTGCGGCCATGTGACTTCTCTCCATTCTGCCAACTGTAAACTATACATTTTCATCCCAGAGTTATTAAACTAACCGGTGCCCTAGTCCAGAAGGCCCACTGGCATGCATATCTCAGGCTCCATGGCACAGGGACCCTCATAGCCCCATTCCTTCCAATGAGGAAATCTGGTTCCCTCAGATCCAAACTAAAGAAAAACAGGAGCAGGGCTGCCAAGCCTTCCTCACATACTGCCTGGGTTTGTTTATTTCTTCTTCATCAACTCACATCATTTCTGACACTGCACTTCAACATCCTGAACACAGCCAGGGAAAAAAGCTTTTAAGAGGCACTGAAGTGCAGCCAACTTCTGATTAGCCACAGTCCTGAAGGAAAGGAGCAGCACGTGGCCAAAGCAAGAGGACTCTTGCATCCGCGTAGAGAGCAGCGAAGATTCGCGTACAGGATACAGAGAAGCCTTAAGGGATCAAGGGCACATTCTTCCCTCTCCACACCCCACCCCCAGCAATTCCCGTCAGACATTTCAGGAGAACCCCTGGCTGGAGTCTTGCCTTCTGGGAGTTCCTGAGGGCCCTACATCCACCAGAAAGGGAGGTGTCGGCAGTCTCCATCATCAACTGGCAGGGGAAAATACCAGCTCCTGAATCAATGGGGGGAACAGATTTGTACAAGCACGATACGAACCTAAGCTATGATTAAATGTACTTAACAGTGGAGAGAGTCTTCACGAGCACATCTCAAGAGAAGTTTTCTTTTTTCTTCAGAGATAAGTTGAAATATAGTAAGTAGGCCTGGCGCGGTGGTTCACACCTGTAATCCCAGCACTTTGGGAGGCCAAGGCAGAAAGATCACCTGAGGTCAGGAGTTCGAGACCAGCCTGGCCAACATGGTGAAACCCCATCTCTACTAAAAACACAAAAATTGGCCAGGTATGGTGGTGCACGCCTGCAATCCCAGCGACTCAGGTGGCCAAGGCAGGAGAACTGCTTGAACCCGGGAGGCGGAGGTTGCAGTGAGCCGAGACCACACCACTGCACTCCAGCCTGGGCAACAAGGGCAAAACTCTGTCTCAAAAAAACCAAACAACAACAAAAAACAAATATAGTAAGCAGAAATGTATGGAGTAGAGAGGAAGAAGCTGAGGACAAGAAAGCCATCAGACATGAGACAGTAAGGGTGTGAATGAAGATGGACGTGGGAAAGGCTGGACTCCAGAAATAAGCCAGCAAGACTCCTGAGGAGGCAGTGGATGTCTTGTCCTTTCAGATGATATGCACAGGCCCTCGAAGTTAACCAGCATCTGCCTAAGGCTGTGTCCGACACTCCAAAAGCCCTTCCCACCCTCCCGTCTCCAGCCTCCCTCACTTTCCCTGTCTCCCCTGGTCACTTTACTTCCCTCCCCACAGAAAAAAACCAAGCTGCTTTTGGGGAATGGTGCCAGCTGGTGGGCTAGTACAAAGAACTGTTTCTCACCACTACTTCTCTCTCCTTTCTCTTGAAGAAATCTTTATTGCTCTCCTCCTCATCCTTTTCCCTCTGTTTCTACTAATTTTGATCACAGAAAGCTTAATTTCAAAGTTAGAAGTCCAGGGATAGAATCCAGATTCCCCACTTCCCTACAAGGAGACCTCGGGCAAGTCACAGGACCTCTCTTTGCCTTACTCCCTCTCTGCAAACATGAACAGAAATACCTGCCTACTCAGCAGGGCATTTATGAAGCCCCAAACAGGTACTACCACTCTGAACAGAACCGCATTCATCCGACAGAAGGCACAGCTGTGACTCTCTGCTAACTCTCTACCACGTGGTTTGACACTCGAATAATGCTCAGCTCAAAGGAATTTGTCTGATGACCACTATGCTCCAAATAAATCAAGTTAACAGCAGAGGACCCACAAGCCTTCCTCAGAAGTAAAAGACAAAGTCCCAACTCTGCAGGAGCCCATTTCTCTGGTGGATTTCTTCATTTTCACATGGAATGCCATGTTCCTGAGTAGCTGGCTGAGTCCTACATCAGAACTTGTAGCCACTAACCTCTCACTGTGGCAGGAGATAGCATCTGTTCCTGACCACAGCGCCCTGAAGGGTTACTGTGCCTCCCGGCCCCTCCCTTGGCACACTGGAAATCAAGCTCTCCTTTTACCAGGAGGACATGGACAGACCCTGTGTGGCTCTGCTGATCCCAAAATGCCATCTTGCTGTGATAAAGATCTCAAAGGGGCTAATGAAATTATCTCCTCTGCCTTTTATTCCTCAGTAACAACCACAAAATTAGATAAAATGACCCCCTGCTCCTCTAATTTAAGGCCTACTTTATTACCTTCAACCCCAATTCTCTCTCTTTTAAACGGATATGAGACCCTGAAGGCCCACAGGCCAATGGGATTAGTAATTGCCGGCTTCTTCCTCCTGGCCTGTTCTCCAGAGAATGTCTCCTTCCCCCAGGGTGGGGTCACAATCAGTTCAATCTTCATGCTTCAGCGACATCCCCTTTGAACAAGATCAGATGTTTCCCCACCCCTCCCTGATGCTCCGCTCAAAGGAGCAGCAGCCCCTTCTCACTCAGAGTATTGGCATCAACTCAGCCAGAAAGGCAATGGCAAAAAGGAGGAGGTCAGCATGGTTAATTGTCCACCCGGCTAAAACACAGGCCCACTCAAACCAGCACCTTGGGAGGGCTGGTCACCCCCGTAAAATGTTAAGTGCACTTTGAACCCAGGAACAAGGAGAATGAGAACTATTTTCCCCAGCCTGCTGGGCTGCAAGGAGAGCTTCAGCTGTTTGTTTTCTTTTTCAGATTGTGGCCATAAAGGGAAGAAGGACTTCTCTGCAGTCATGTCAAGCAAGCAGATGAAATGCAGGCAAGGTGAGCCCTGAAGCTTGGCCATTAGGAAATAAAGTCAGGAAAGATAAGCATCAATGGAAGAGGTCTGAAGGGAACCAACCAAGTCTTCCCCAGATTTGAAGAAGAAACCTGAGAAAACAGGATTTTAGAAGCCTTAGACATTGCTCAATGTAAGAATGATCCACAGGGAAAAGGAATCATATAGAATGCAGGATGTTTACTCTTTAACATTAAAAAAGATGGAAGAAGACTTTTTTCAGTCTTTTGCCTATTTGGAAATGTTACTCCTATTAACTACTCATCCAAAGGATTTCCTTCTAAAAAAGGTCCATAGTGTCAAAACGACACTAAGGAACAGGAAACAGTCATTTCTTAACTGAAAGCGGACATGATAGTGATAAAACAATACCTCCAATCTTTCTGTGAGGGGAAAAAGGCTAAGATATTCCATTTAAAATCAACTTTTCCTGGAAACAAGTACCTGTACGTTTTCTTGAAATCAACAACAAAACCCCTACAGTAGATAAGACAAACTAGTCAATCAATCACAGCTGACAAGCTACCTGGTTCAAGTAAAAGGTGGTTCCTAAATTATGCATTGATTGTGCTCTGGAAATGGAATGGAGCAAACTCTTCCCAGAGGTGTCAATATATGCGTGTAGCTTTGCAATGAAACTTGAAAGGCTGTTTTGGAGACTTTGCTTCCTCTTTAAGGAACTACAGCTAAAGATAAAGTTTTTGCCTGAAAAAAAAAAAAAATTAACAAAGGCTGAGGGAGGATGTGCCATGTATTAATCTTTGTACTAATACCTGATTCCCAGGCATTTCAGCAATAAAGGAAATTGTGAGGCAGAGCCGAGTATGCTAATGGCACTGGAGTCCCAGATCAGGAGACAAGCTGCTGTGTCTGCTAGTTGCCTTTGCTCTGATTTCTCCCAAATGTCAACCCTGGAGACAAGGGGCCCATTTTGGACAGTGTCTTTGGATCAAGTCCAGTCTACAAAAGCAGCTGTATTAAAAATATACACACACCCTGACATACAAATTCAACTGATAAGGCACTAGCAGTCCCACCTTCAGAAATAGTAAACATTTCACCGAATGAAAACACAGGACCTTATTAACAAGTCCAAAACACACATGACAAGTTCAGAAGCTTTAGGAGACTCAGGAACTAAACCACTTCTTGGACTACTTGGGGTAGTCAAGATTCAACTAACGACCTCTGTGAAGTGAGCCTGAACACACACCTGGTGAGCCCCTACGTGGAGCCGGGCAGCTCAATAACTTGAGGGTTTGACCTACTCCATCATGGTTGCTGCTTTTCCTAACATGATTAGAACTGCATTGTAAAACAAGAGGGGCTCTGAGGATCAGATATCTCCTAGAAGCTTGGTAAACTGCAGCTCATTATGAAGTAGCCAGCAGGGGCACTCTCCCTGCGTGGGGCAGTGTGAAGACCAGACTCCTAGCAAATGCCCTGCAGCAGCCTCTTCAGGGATGGTGTGACACAAACATTCAGTAACATCTCAAGTTCCAAAGACTGCTAAAACCCACGCATATGTTAACATCTGGGCTTTTTCATTTCATGTATTTTCTTAGCTTATTTTTCAAGTATGATAGACAAACTGATTCCATAGAGACTAGACATTCTCGGGCAAAGCTGAAATCCTCCTTCTATCCAAGCCCTGGGAAACTTGAAGACCATGAAGAGGGTCAGCTGGGAGTCAAGGTTCCTTTACTGCCTTGTCTTTCATTCAATTCTCCTTCAGGAAGCTGTACAGCTGGGCCTCAGCACCACATAGAAGAAACCATGGGGAAGTGACTATTTTTACGTGGCACTTACTGTCCGGGAACCTCTACTAGGTTGTGGAAAGCACATGCAGAAAGCAGAAGAAAATTTCTTTTGCTTTAGTGCTGCAAACACCCAGGATGGCAACTGGAAGGCTGAACAATGTGTAGTGTTAACACAGAAGCAGAATAAGGCTGGGGCAAAACCTCAAGACCACATTCTCCTAGTGACAGTAGTCTTTGGCTATATTTAAGTGCCACCCCAGGCATCAGAGAATTCAGCCACCCAGCGGCTCCTGAAAGGACTCAACTCTCATTCTGGCTCCAACAATCAGGTGATCCACTGCCCTGAGAGTTTCTACTCCCAACCCACAGGATAATGCAAGATCAACTCAAGCCAATCTGCGTACCTCTTAAAGCACCCAACTTTCTTTCTTTTTTTGAGACGGAGTCTCGCTCTGTCACCCAAGCTGGAGTGCACTGGCCAGATCTCAGCTCACTGCAAGCTCCGCCTCCCGGGTTTACGCCATTCTCCTGCCTCAGCCTCCCGAGTAGCTGGGACTACAGGCGCCCGCCACCTCGCCCGGCTAGTTTTTTGTATTTTTTAGTAGAGACGGGGTTTCACCGTGTTAGCCAGGATGGTCTCGATCTCCTGACCTCGTGATCCGCCCGTCTCGGCCTCCCAAAGTGCTGGGATTACAGGCTTGAACCACCGCGCCCGGCCAAAGCACCCAACTTTCTAAGAAGAGTAGGGAAGACTCAAGTGCACTGATTTAAAATTGTCATATCAAAATTATTTAAACCTAAACTGTGCTTTAAAACAAATGCTCAAGCCACTGAGACATATTTGTATCTTCTTCAGGTTGCCCATTGGGAAAGTCTACTGTTTGTTCCCTACTGCATTTACATTTAGATAATGTTCAATCCTATGGTGGTCTGCATGCCAATGGTAGGGCTGCCTGGGGGCTTCCAGGGTCTAGTTGACAACTCTATGTCTCTCCAAGGGCAGCCAAGGAGTCTGGCTGCTCATGGCCACAGGTTGCCATTTAGAGCATTATGGCTCCATGACCTAGCATAACCTACGCTACTTAGGACGAACATTCTTTCATTTATTGAAAATATGTTCCATGCCAGAAACCATGCTAGGTGGGAGATGATACCAAAAGGAACTCACAGACAAGAGGAAAAAGATGAGCACAAACAAGTAAGTAAAGCTCACCATGACAAGTTCAACGTGTTGTGTGAGCACAGAGAAGTGGCCATTCATTTTGCTGGGAAGTGGAAAAAGGTTACACTCTGAAAACCTCTCATTCAGATAGTTGATAAACAGGTGAAATTTGGGGCCAGGTGTGGTGGGTTATGCCTGTAATCCCAGCACTTTGGGAGGCCAAGGCAGGCAGATCACTTGAGGTCAGGAGTTCAAGACCAGCTTGGCCAATATGGCGAAACCTTGTCTCTACTAAAAATACAAAAATTAGCCATGTGTGGTGGCATGTGCCTGTAGTCGCAGCTACTTGGGAGGCTGAGGCAGGAGAATGGCTTGATTCCAGGAGGGGGAGTTTGCAGTGAGCCAAGATCACGCCACTGCACTCCAGCCTGGCCTACAGAACAAGACTCCATCTCAAATAAAAAAAAAGAAAGAAAAACAGAAAAGAAAAAGAAAAAAAGAAATTTGGGCTGAATCTTAAAAGAAGAAAAGGAATTCTAAAGCACAGACCTAAACGGAGGTTTAGATCTGTGAAGAGAAAAGGGTGTTGAAACAAAGGAAAGAAGGCTGAGTAATGAGAAAGCCAGCCATGCCCACGAGCAAGCCAGGCAGGTAAACATCTTTACCAGGCCACTCACAACACCCACAGGGACCAATTTACACCTTTCTTAGAGAAGCGGCTGCCCCACATTTAAGGATTTTCTTTCTATTGAATGAGAACATTGGGTGGTTATCAGAGTGCATTGTCATATCTACAGTATAGGGACACCCACCTGGCTGTGAGCAGACCCAGGTCCCTCACTTGCATGAGGTGCTTCCTAACAAAATGCAGAAACCATAGGCCAGCTGTCAACTCAAGAGTCTGCTTCCCAACTCACCTGAAAAACAATTGGAAAGAGTCATTTTTATTATTAACGGGAGTAGCCAGTCTTTTGATGGTTCCAGCAGAAATCTGCAGCCTATGGCTAAGCTCTTTGGTCTCAGAGCAGAAAACAAGGCTAGTGTTACCTGGCCAAGGGGCTGGATCAAACAGACCTAGGTGACAATGCTCGTTTCACAACTCAGTGGCAGGGTAACTGCAGCCAGGTAGTTAACCTCCCTGTGCTTCAGTTTCCTCCCCTGCAGTACCTATCTCAGAATGATTAGGAAGGTCTTCTATATGCCAGGCACCTTCTATATGCCTGGAAATGCCTGCATAAATGGGTTCCCTACACTCAGGGAGCTACAGTCCATAAAGAGAAATAAATAGGTCGTATTCACGACTTTGATGCAGCTGATAGGAGCTGAAGGGAGGAAAATACAAGAGGACATGGGAGTCTTTGCAGAGGCACCAGCTGATTTCCAAGGCATCAAAGGAAGCTCCCCAGAGCAAGGGAGGGCTAAAATGAGGAGGTGGCCAAACTAAAGAGCAAGGCAGGCAAAAGGAACAGTAAAATGGGGGGTCCTGGAAGCAAGAACACAGTTCATAAAAGAAAGAAGTTGGTGCCCACTGAAGCATTTCAGATCACAAGAAGCCTTCTTGCAGCTGCTTTAGGAGAGTTTGGACTTTACCTTAAGGCTAATGCAAGCTCTGACATAGAAGAGGACACTGGGATGGTTCAGATGGCTTTCAGCAATACCAGAGAGGAGAACAAACTGGAAGGAGGCAACAACACCCCATCTTAGCTGCCCCAAATGCCACATCCTGCTGTGTCATGAGAGGACAGAAAGACAATCCTCATGGTCAGAAGTGAAGCTGAGCTCCCCCAAGCATCTCCAGCGAACCACTGGTCGTGAAGCCCAGGTTCCTCCAGCATGAGGTAGCTCCTGCCAGGCAGACAATAGCTCAGCACCACTGCCTCAGGGGCAGAGTCTGCCTACCTCAACACACCCCTACCAAGTGCCTGAGTGGCACCGTGTGGTGCAGCAGCATCACCTGGGAATGTGTCAGAAACACAAATTCTCCACCATCCCAGTACTAGTGACTCAGAATCTCTGGGGTGGGACCCACATTCAGTGTTTTCACGAGTCCTCTGGGTGACAGTGATGCTTGCTAAGGGCAAGTCCTGGGGGACAGAGTACAGAGCTGGCCCAGCCTGCTAACCCAACAGTGACTCTGTGCTCAAGGCCTCACACTCCACAGTGCTTTGAAGCCCATTTCTGTTGTAAAAAATACACAAAGCTGGTTTTTATGCATGGCACCATTCCCAGTCCTGGGGACCAATGGGATAGGGGACCTTTAGGGTGGGGAGGTGGAGGTGGTAGTGCAGGCAAGGCCCTTCCTCTTCTCCTGGGCCCTCATCTGTTTTAGGACAGGCAAAGAGAACTCGAGCTTTAAGGAAAGAGAACGCATGCTTCTCCTTTTAGACATTTCTCCTCCCACCTAGATACAGAATCTGACCGCTCCATAAATGAAACACTGAGGTCGCCCTGGAAGGCTCCATGTGGTTTTATCAGAGGGTCAAGTTTCTTCCTGGAGAGTGAACCAAACTCTGTGGTTACAAAGACACCAAGGCTCAGGAGCCATAAAGTAATTCAGGATTCAGAAGAGCCCAGTTTATCTTCCTCTTTCTTTGAATATCTATCTTCTCCTTACAAAAAAAAAAAAAAAGATTACCCCTCCCCATAAAAAAGCATATTTCTGTAAACAGCAGGCAAGTTCTCACATTCTTGTTTATGTTTTCATAGCTCTTACTTTCTTTACAAAAGGGGATGGGGGGCGGGGGTGGAGGCCAAAGCACCAAAATAGCACTCAGGTCATGAAGGGAGATGATGCTCCACTCAGCTCCCAGGGCCTACCCCCAACACCAATGCCACCGTGAGGGTGGCTGTGCTGCAGGAACTCACAGGAAGTCATGCGTGGTATGGGGGCAGTGAGGACACTATTCTCAGCGCACCTCAAGTAGTGCTGCAGAAACCCCAGCTGCCTCCCCATGTTCAGGCAGCACCCTGTGTTTGCATGCTGCAGCCCTCTGGCCTCCCCACCTGCCCCTGTGCCTGTGGTCCCACACCTCCAAAGGCTTTCCATGGCCAAACACACTGCCACACCTGCTAGCCCTCAACGATCATGGCTCTTCCATCCGTCTCTCCCCACTAGACTGCGAGCTTTCTGAGGGGTGTAATAAGCATCTGTTGAATAAATGACTGAATACACAGCCATATGGATTCACCTGGAATAAGAGTTTCAGGCCTGGATTCCATCCCCTCACCCTTTCCAGTTCAAAGAGGCAAAACGATTTGCCCAAGGCTGCAGAGCAAGCTGACGGCACAGGAAGGTCAGGGAGGCAGAACAGACAGTTCTTACTAATTTCTGCCTTTCACAGGCTGTGCTCCCATCTTTCCTGAGTACCATGCCCCCTTGAGGACAAAGATATTTTATGTGTGATAAGAATGGATTCATTTTTTGTGTGTTTCATTTCAAGAACATGGAGGAACATCTTATGAATCTTAGAATGTGGGGCACTAAGCCCAATCTAGGGACAGAGCAGGGAGGCCAGGGGAGGAAGAGTCGGGAAATGGCTCTGAGCCGTGGAGTAGGTCAGTTCTTCATAGATGTTCCCAGAGTTCTGGTCCCTGGGGAGTGCTTCTGTGTAAGTCCTCTGTCGGTTCTGCTTTACTCCGGCAGCAGAGACAAGAGAATCTCCCAACCCATCCCCACTCTGTTCTGAAAACATATTCCACCACTTACACAAGCTTTGGCTTTGGCAGCAGAATGCCCAAGTTCAGTTTCTTTTTGCCAGCCAGAGGCTGAGAACTCTGCAAATGTAATGATTCTTTACAGATACAAAAGAGAAAGCATGGGCTAATGCACATTATCTAGGTGGCATGCAATCTCAGGAGAGTCAAGCCCTTCTTTTCAAGATGTCCCCAACACTCCCACTGTCCCCGCTTCCCCTGAGAGAAGGGAAGGTTTCTGCTGCTGGCCAAGCTCACCTGCTAAGCAGGTACAGAAATGGATCATTTTCCAAGTCTCGGATTTAGCTTATCTCTCAAAACTAAACTGACTTTAAAAAACAAAACCAAACAAAACCGGGCAGGGCGGCGGGTGCGCCTCAAGGCCTGTAATCCAGCCACTTTGGGAGGGCCGAGAATGGGCGTGATCACGAGGTCAGGAGATCGGAAGGGGGACCATCCTGCGGCTTAACACGGTTTGAAAACCCCGTCTCTACTAAAAAAAAATACCAAAAACAAAACTAGCCGGGCGAATGGTGGCGCGGACGCCTGTAACGGTCCCAGCGTACTCGGGAGGCCCTGAGGCCAGGAGAATTAGTGTGAACCCGGGAGGCGGAGCCTTGGAAGCCTTGAGATCCGGGCCACTGCACTCCAGCCTGGGCGAAGGAGCAAGGACTCCGCTTCTCAAAAAAAACAAAACAAAACAACAAACCGCTGATGGGCGCAGTGGCTCACACCTTGCACCTTAGGAGGCTGAGGCGGGTGGATCACGAGGTCAAGCGATCGAGACCATTCTGGCTAACACGGTGAAACCCCATCTCTACTAAAAAATACAAAAAATTAGCCAGGCGTGGTGGCGGGCACCTGTAGTCCCAGCTACTTGGGAGGCTGAGGCAGGAGAATGGTATGAACCCAGGAGGCAGAGCTTGCAGTGAGCCAAGATCGCACCACAGGACTCCAGCCTAGCCAACAGAGTGAGACTCTGTCCCAAATAGATAGATAAATAAATAGAAAAAAAAAATAAAAACCAACCATCCAAAACAATCCTATGCACAATTATGGTGTTTAGTCTTAGTTTTCATATATAGATCACTTGGCTTTTCATTACAACTCGTATGTGAAATGGCCACATTAGAAATGTGCCAAATGCATCTTAAATGATATTAAAGTTCCCATCACACACACACACCAATTAAATGAATGAGAACAAGTTCTGCCTAGTGCCCTCCCAGGCACGCTGTGCTTTTCTTGAGCTGCCTGGACATGTGGTGCCTGAGGCTGTCATCTGTGGCCCTGCATCCTGCTCTGCCCTCCTTGAAAAGTGGCCCATACTCCACCCTATCAAAGTCCACTCCCTGAATACTCTGATCCTAAGAAGCATTCTATTAAGTTATTCCTGTTAACGTATGAATCACAAATGCATCGCCTGTCCTATGGATGCTTACATGTCTAATAAGAGGCTTAAAGGGAAACACTTCACCCAATTTCTCTAATGGTAGAACTGTAAGCACAACACTAAGTGAATTCCACCTTTTGGGTAAGGAGCTATGTCCAGCTGATCCCTCCACACTGACCATTTCCTACTTCATTGGTCTCATAAGCTGACTTTGCCCCTAAGGTAAGGCTGAGACGGATCCTGCATCTTTAGGAATAGAGGTTAATTTCCATACAATTGTGGAAGGGCGAACTCCTTAACCTCACAAGTCACCTGGATCAGAACCAAGCTGGTCTGTGGAGGATAGGGCCCCTTGTTCATCCATTTCTGGTCATCCATTACTTAACAATGCTCATTATCTCCAGTGTCTGAACCAAAGTAGGAACAGTGGGAAAAATCACTATCAAGACATTCTTAAAGACTTCTCTACAGAGGCCCAAAGCTTGTATAGTCCAGTATCTTCGAGCACTTAATAGTCAGTATCTGTAAAACCTTCCTAAAAATAAAGGCTTCACAGAACTGACTTCTTACACTGTTAACAAAGGCCTCTCTGATTTGGCTCCATCCAAGATAAGAGTCTCTCTGTAAGAGCAAAAGCACGTGTTAAGATAAAAAGTGAAGTGGATCCAATGGGACAGAAGACAGCCCTTCACAAGCAAATATCTAAGAGGCCAAGAAGTAAAAAGGCAAGGGTGTCCCTCAGACATGGCCAATATCACAGGCTGAGACAGACAGGTTTCTAAACTGATGCTTCTCTAAACTGGTTTTTCTAGAGCCTGCCTGATCATAAGAACCACCTAGAAGCTTTGTTTAAAAGATACAGATTCCCAAGACCCACTCCAGACCTATGAAGTCAAAACCCCTGGTAGGGTCTGGTAACACATATGTCTAGCCAGCACCTTAGCAGAGTGTCAGGCAAGTTTCAGAAATAACGCTCCAAATGAAACAATAGGCAACTTTTTAAAAGCTTTGTAATCACATAACCTTGAAGTTACAGGGTATGTGGGGAAATGCAGGTTTAATGGAAGGAAGTTAGAGCCTTCTTAACCTAGTTAAACTTATGGAACATAACCAACATGAAATGAGGAAATCATTTTAACTAACTTGGAGGCTGGGGGAAGCCTTCCCCTGTAGCTTTACCATATCTCAACTGGAAGAGCTCATAACTTCCCTGCCCTAAAGGATTGAGAGCATACCCGCACAGTGGCTCCCAACAGCTATTAAAGGCCCACATGGAAGTGCCAGGGCTGAGGGCTCGCAGTCTCATCCCAGTGGAGGCCAGCCCTAAGTAGCAGGCAACCAACTTCAAGTCAGACCTCATGGGCCCTCCTGGCACGCACAGTTCAGCCCTGACAGGTCTCAGCCGCCAGCTGCCTATTCCATAGTCTCTTTCATGGTCCAGTTGAACGTGAGGACTTGCTATTCAAAGTGAGTTCCACAGGAGTAGCAGGGGCAGCATCACGGGGAGAGCTTGTTAGAGATGCAGAATCCTAGGCCCCACCCAGCCCTGCTGTATCAGAGTCTGTATTTTAACAGGATTCCTGCCAATTCTTGGGCACAGTCAAGTTTGAGAAGCCCTGCTGAAGGGGTATGGACTTCTACCCACAACTGGGAACATCAGCCTCCCCACTTGGGCTCCAGCCTCTCGGAAGCCTTCCTTCCTCCCTCACACTCTTTACTCAGGTTTGCTTGGAGCCAGATCACCATCAGCAGGACGCAATGAATAGCTGACAACCCAAAGCCCAGTTTTTAGGAAGTTAAAAGGAGGCAGTAAGTTCTGATTGTGTCTCACATTCTCATCTGGCTGTAACATCTGCCTCCCTTCGAGGGCAGGACTACAGACCTCGTGATCATAAATCAGCAGAGACAATCCAAAGTCAAACAATACCATGGAATGCTGGCTCTTTGGTTCCAGCACAATGTTAATGAGGTCGAGGTCACGGGTATGATTAGCTTCCTCTGTATCTTGGCACAGACTCCAACCCTCTGCCCTCCGGCCGCCTGCAAAGGCTGACGCACCCTTGGTTACTAAGAGAACTGGAGGAGAATGACAAGGGGAGGCTAACAGAGCAGCACCAGTTAATGACTCAAAGAACCTGAGTGACTGACAGGCTGCATGTATCAAAGAATGACTTGTGGCCCAGAGGGAAGGCTGACAAGACAGATGACCGGGTCAGAATTCAAAACTATCTGGACAGGCCAAACATGCCAGAGCTGAGAAAGCTGAAATTTCACAAGAAGAAATGAAAGTCTCATGATCAAGGTTTCAAAAATCAAATATATACATCCCAAACTAGAGGAAATCTAATTGGATGGCGGTTCTTAAGTTTTTAAAATTTTTTAAAACATTCAAGTTTTATTGACCAATATGGATATTAAGAAAGCTAGAAAGCCTCTTAAGGACCAGAAGTCTAGTTTCCAGACCAAAAGGAGCAGTGGTTCTTCCCTAACATGGCTGGTCAGACTATCCTTAAAGGCCCCCCGGCCACCTGTCCACACAGGTGTATACACAAACTCTCACACCTTCCCACCACCACCACCACCATTTGGGTTCTTATTATTCAGTGTGGCCTCTTCACCCCATACTGGCTACAGCTCTTTTTGGCTTTGTAACATAGTGTAAACATTTCACACATCAGCTTAGTTCCCTCTCATGCTGCCCTTTCTTTACAATACACTTAAGTACAAGCTGGAGAAAAAAAAAAAAAAACCCCACATAAATAGTCAAGACAACCTAAGCACACCCACTTACCAAAAGGATTCAGATCAAAAATGACTTACAGTCACCAGTTTAAGCCGGCACACTATGCTACGAATTACAGCATGGATCCACGCAGAGTCAGTAATTAAGTCGGTAATTGTGAGTTTCCACTGCAGAAGAACCCTGAAAGGCCCACTATAAGCATGAGCAAATGAAAGAGTATCTGTTTAGACATACCTCTCTAGAATGTAGAATCATCTTCTAAGAACGGACAGTGGGCCATTTTAAAAAAGAAAACAAATGTGATTTTACATTGTTTTTAAAGTTGTGAGCCATGTTTTTCTTACGTGTCTATTTAAAATGTAAGTGTTAGTCATTTACAAATACAGAAACACTGCTTACTGGTTAAGTCTGCAATTCCCAGACTATCCAGTCTGTTATTTTTAATTCAGAAAATGTGTTCTCTATGAACAAGAGAAAGTTAATTTTTTAACTTATTAAGTGTGCCATGTACCACTTATCTGAAGATTGAATGAGGCTCCTGTGAATGCAATTACAGCCTTCCTTAAACAACTGGCTAAATGCCTTAAAACTAGAAAACATGTGAAATTCAGCCCAATTGCAGCCTGCCCCAGGAGAAAGGAAGCTTGAACTCCAGGTGCCCCGAGAACACAGCACAGTGTGGAAAGCAAGAAAATGCTGAACAATAGAATCAGGAGAGGAAAAAGAGTCCCTCTTAATTTTCCGGGCATGTGGGGAGCTTGTTGCTAAAGAAGTATTTCAGATCTCACTGCTGGTTAAGGTTCCACTGAACGGTGAAATTAAAAAAAAAAAAAAAAATCTAACATGCCAGTACAGCATTTAATTCAGTATTTCTTATCAACCAGGTTTATTTCAGTACTTCTTATCAATACAACAGAAACACCTCACAAATCACACTTAAAATGTTTATGAAAACATACCCACTATAAGGGGTGGGGTCTTCCCTATCATTCAGAGGAAGCTGCCCCATTCTGGATCTGGGTCACAGCCCCCAGTCCTAGGTACATTCCTGCAGCCTTCCAGTATTTATAACTCTATCAACAATGAGGAGGAATGTCAGTTGTTTAAAGACAGAAACTGCCTTACAAAAGATGCACTATGGATGTAAAGTGATGTATGATGTTGTGACCAAAACCACTGCTACAGTTTTGTACAGAAACCAGAATATTTCCCCAGCTCTTTAGTTCTGATTTCAAAAAGCAACATGCTACTTATAGAAAATCTGAGAAACAGAAAAATAAAGAAAAAAAATAGTCACTCATAACCCCATTAAGATAACTAAGTAAAATTTTAGTCTCTGTCCTTCCAACCCTGTTAAGCAGGCAAGGATGAAGTGAGGTGTTACTGTTGGTTGCACAGACTAACAATAATTAATCATCCCCACCGGACTTACCCTAAATCCACAGCAGTAAGAGGAGTAACGGTTGTGCCTGCAATTCAACAAGCATTCACTGGGGCCTGCTTGGCACACTCTCATTATGCCACAAATGAATGAAATGCAAACTAACACCAGTAGCCCTTGAGGGTCATTTGGTAACCTCAAAAAAGAAGGTAGATAAACCTCATCCCTGGTGGACATGAAAACAAGAGTTAGTTCTCCTAGTATGGAGAGTAGGAGAGCCTGGCCACCCACTCTAAGGCAAGGGAAGGAAATGTTTCAGAGGAAGGGTGTGCAGAGCAGTTGGAGATGAAGATCTGGGAACCGCACACATGTGCAGCTGCCCATTAGCAATGCATGGGTTCCTGGGAATCTGTGTGCTTTTAGGACCAGAGAGATTAAACCCACAAGGGAAATGTTCTTAGTCTCACAAACAGGGAGAGCTTTAAAACTGTCAGAACACCCTAGTTTCCGTATATCAACCTGGGCTACTAATCGTCCACCTATTACCCTTGTGCAGTCAAAGGCCAGACAACCTGGTTACCTCTAGTTGAACCATGCTCTGTGCTTAAGGCACAAGGAAAGAATTGTTTCTACTGCTGATGTCACCTCAGTGTTAAACATTGTTCATTATTAACCAGCTCAAATATTCTTCTTTCAAATACTATAACTGGTTTCTTCACTTATTTTTTTTAATGTGAAGAGTTGTAAAAGTTAGTTTCACTGAACTTCAAAAGTTCACCCCCAACTAAATACCTTGGAAGTCTTAAGTTTTACAAAAATATTTGTAAAATAGTCTCCATAAAACCACTTAATCATTGTAATGTGTTATTAAATCAAAGTCAGAACAAACCCAGAAGAAAAATCCAAATACACTGAGGTTCTCCTTTCTGGTCCTGCCAAGTCTCAAAATCAAAGTTGGGTGTTTCTCTTGACCTAGCTGATTAAAGTTTAGGAAAACGTGCAAATAACACACCTCTTTAACCGTATTCAATATCTTGTAGATATACACAAAACTAGTTTACATTCTCAGCAAGTGAAGTTCATCTTACATTTTCTTAAATATATTTATTGTATTTAAGAAAATGTACAGTATACACACACACACACATAGATGTTCAAGCTGCTATAATAAAATACCATAGATGGGGCAGCTTAAACGACAAATGTTTACTTCTCACAGTTCTGAAGGCTGGGAAGTCCAAGATCAAGGTGCCAGGAGATTTGGTTCCTGATGAGGGCCCTCTTCCTGGCTTGCAGACAGACAGCCGCCTTTTTGTTGCAACCTCACACACTGGAGAGTGAGCTCTGGTCTCTCTTCCTTTTCTCATAATGACACTGGTCTTATTATGGAGGTCCCACACTCATTATCTCATCTAAGCCTAATTATCTCCCAAAGGTCCTACCTCCACATACTATCACATAGGGGGTTACGGGCTTCAACATATACATGAATCTGGGGGGGCACAAATATGCAGTCCTTAACACACATGTGTGTGGAATCAATTTTATCAGTTATACATCCTAGCTATCAAACACATTCACAACCACTCCATGTACATTCCTCTCAACTATCTCAGTTTAAAATAACAACAAGCAGAACTCACCAAGTCTGCAAAATCACATCAGTACGAGACTGGTCATTTGAGGCCAAAGTCAAGGGCTTGATGGACAGTCAAGCCAGTCAGGCCTGGTAAAGAGAAAATTTCACTTACAAGGACACAAGTTACTCTTGCACCTAGCATCAGTTAGTAAACCTCAACATGCCAAGCAAGAGAGGGAGGCCTCCCTACAAACACTTGCCACTACCATAAAAAGAACTCCCTCTATCATCTCTAGCTCCAGACCTCGCCTCCTGCCTCTAAATCCAACTTTTTGGTGGACATGTCTCCTTGGAAGGCTTGTAGTTCAGTTTTGGATCCAACTGAATTCATTACTCCTTGCCGTCTCTCTCCAAACTGAGGTTCCCACAACTGCTTACCTCAGTGAAAGGTGCCATGACCCGTAACAGTCAAAGTGCACACTCCCTCTCCTAGGGGACCACCCTAGGAGATGAACAGGAAGTGGGGTCAATATCTGCAGGCCTCTCCTCTCCGCCACCCAGTCCGGCCAGGATTTCTGCACTCCAGTCCTAGCCTCCCAGCTCACCTTGTTCCCTGCCCTCTTTGTTACCTAGCCCACCTTATGGCCATGGAGCTCTTTCTAAAGTGAGATATGATCACAGCATTCACCTGCTACAAATGCTCCAGCCTTCGCACAGCTTTCAAGATGAAATACAGACTCCCTTAGCTTAGTGCCCAAGACCCCAAACCCTCAGGTACTTCCCAGCACAAACCTTGACTCTAGTCCAACAACTACTGTCAGTGCCCTGGCTGCAGTATACCTTTCCAAGCCTTCTAGACTCCAGGCTTACGTATTATCTTATCATGTATTACTGCAATTTTTACAGTAATGAAAAAAAAGAAAAAACAAAACCTTGAAGGTGCATGATGAAACAAGTATTCACACTTTTCTTTCCTCTTTCAGCCACATCTTCTACACCAAGAGAGAATCAAGTATTTCGAATGTCAGCTGAGACTCTTCTCTGGACACAATCTGGCTTTTATAAGTCGATGATCAGATCCTACCTTTGACTCCTTCTTTGCCTTTCTAAGGCTGACATGTCTCACATGCAGGAAAAATTGCCGGTTTTTTAATAAAAAAGATTGTATTTACTTAGAAGCATTATGTCAACAAAACAGCCACAACTTTGTTTTTTTCTGCAATTACAGAATGGTATTCAGTTCACAGAACATTCATAAAAGCTGCATCAGAGACAACTGAAGATGAAAACACTACCAACCCCATATATTAACTAATTTGTGCTGTGCACCAACGAGAGCCTGCTTTAAATTTACATGCCAGTTTCAAGCCCTACACTGTATTAGGAAAGGTTAGTGGCTACTGAAAATATTACCAGGGTCAGGCATGGTGGCTCACGACTGTAATCTCAGCACTTTGGGAGGCCAAGGCAGACGGATCCCTTGAGGTCAGGAGTTCGAGACCAGCCTGGCCAACATGGTGAAACCCCATCTCTACTAAAAATACAAAAAATTAACCAGGCGTGGTGGTGTGCACCTGTAGTCCCAGCTACTCAGGAGGCTGTGATGGGAGAATCACTTGAACCAGGGAGGAGGAAGCTGCAGTGAGCTGAGATCATGCCATTGCACTCCAGCCTGGGTGACGGAGGGAGACTTCGTCTCAAAAAGAAAAGAAAATACCACCAGGACAGGACTATCTAAAGATAACATTTGGTAGTGTGTTAACTATACAAAAAAAGACAATGTACAGTTTAAAAACAAATGTTACAGTCTTCCATTTCAATTTCTTTCTTTAAAAGAAGTAAATTGTATATAGGTAGTTTAAATGTTTTATAGATAAGAAAAAAAACTGTGCTAGAACCAACTTATTCATCATCATCATCTTCATCTTCCTATTCCCTCTTTTTCTTGCTTTTTTTCAGCCTTGACAACTCCCTTTTAGTCCCAGCTACTTGGGAGGCTGAGGCAGGAGAATGGCATGAACCCGGGAGGCGGAGCTTGCAGTGAGCCGAGATCACACCACTGCACTCCAGCCTGGGCGACAGAGCGAGACTCCATCTCAAAACAAAAAAAAAGAAAACTCTGAGGAGTTGACTGAGAATCTGGGTGCTTCTTCTTGTGCTCCTCCCAACAAGTGTGCACAAAGAATGCATATCATATTTTACCTCTCAGCTTCCTTGGATCTCCTTTGCCCATGTTTAGTCTTTTTTTTTCCTCAGTGAGCCAGAGTCACCCAGTGCCTGTCTGGCTCTCACTTGCCCCAGCACTGTCTCTATGGTGCTCAGTACACTGCGAACTGTTTGTTTTCATTGCATGCGAAACAATTTGTTTCACTGGCCAGTAGTTGTGCTCAGCCACTAAAACTGAATACTTTATCATAAAGAACAGAAAGAAATAGGCCTCCCCTTCTTCCTTTGGAAGACCCACAGGACTAGCTGTACCCTGCCACCACCCCCAGCCCCAGCCAGATCACTTCCCTCTGACCAGGCTGGAGAGTGGAAGGCAAGGACACCCAACACGCCACGTTCCAATACAGCTCTTCTGAGTCAAAAAGGGAGCTTCCAGGGTCTATGGTAGTCCTTTGAAAACAGAGGTGTATGGTTGTTTTTTGTTTTTCTTCTTCTTCTTCTTCTGTGTACTCTGTAAGAGGAGAGGACTGCTCTTGGTTCTTGCTGTGTTACCAGAGTCCAGAACAGAGCCTGGCCCAAGGGAGCAGCTTCCTAGGTATTTGCTGAATGACAGGATGAATGACTGGATGAATGAAGGAACAAACAGGCACTCTCCCTAAATTAGAAGGAGTAATGTAGAACAGGCGCGGTGGCTCAAGCCTGTAATCCCAGCACTTTGGGAGGCCGAGATGGGCAGATCACGAGGTCAGGAGATCGAGACCATCCTGGCTAACATGGTGAAACCCCGTCTCTACTAAAACTACAAAAAACTAGCCGGGCGAGGTGGCGGCACCTGTAGTCCCAGCTACTCAGGAGGCTGAAGCAGGAGAATGGCGTGAACCTGGGAGGCGGAGCTTGCAGTGAGCTGAGATCTGGCCACTGCACTCCAGCTTGGGTGACAGAGCGAGACTCCGTCTCAAAAAAAAAAAAAAAAAAAAAAGGAGTAATGTATAGCAGAGTTCCTCTTCTCAGTAAGCACCATTGTGCTAACAATGCCTTTGGTTCACTTTGGGGCACAATCTTAGCAAAAACTGGGAAGTGCATCATTAAACCCAAGACAGACAGACAGACACACACACACATATATATATATATATAT
>NW_016805021.1:56141-70209 GCF_001698545.2 Rhinopithecus bieti
GGACGTGGCACCCCGTTAGGCAAACCCATCTTGTATTCCGCCCGCCCCCCCCCACCCCAACCCCAGCCCAGTCAAATGTTCCCGTTCCCAGTTTCTCAGCCCCTTGTCTGGGACATCTCTGTCCACCAGTCGCCCAGATTCAGATTAGCAATTTTGGGCCTCGCTTCTCCACTCCCGGTAGCCACTCCCAGTAGTTCATTTTTACTGTCTTTGCAGTTGCCATGCCCTTTCAAGCCCACTGCCACCTTTCTGGTTCTCGCTGTCTGGGACTGGATGGCGTCAGCGGCCTCCTACCGGTTCTCTGCTGGGGTCTTCTCTGCATTTGCATCCACATGTGCAGGCCTACAGGTGAATGGCTCTAGAACACCCCTCAGGCATGCCACTTCCGGTTCTAGAAGCTTTCTGAGACACTTTGCCAGAGAACATTCTGAATTCCTTAAAAACTCATCAGTTCAAAACCATACAACAACTGCACCTCCATACGCACTCCTCAGAGCCTGGCACTCTTCTTCAGATAGGGATCCTCCCCTCCCCCTGAGAAAGATCCATGCCTGTATCCACAGGGGAGTTGCTGATGCTCTTCCCAGAGCTGGAATGCTCTCTTTCATCATCTCCTGCAGCCAAATTCCACTTATCTTCATTGAAAATGAAGTTTGCAGTACCACATTTTTGCTCTAAAAGGATATATGTGCTCTTTCCATTTTGTGAAATCACACACTAGAAATAACAGGGCTTGTGGGGAAAGTAGGGTTAGAAAATGACTCCGAATCTATGTAACATTGTAACCAGAGCACTAACAAAAACTAACCATTCCAAAAAACATACCAGCAGAGCCAATGAACTGTGCTAAATTCCTAATAAATACTACAGTACATATAAATGTAGGACTTTACTTTTATAAAAAGATGAAGATAACTGTTGAAGGGGAGTTGTTTGAGGCTGCTGACTTGAGACAAACACAAAATATACAAATAAAAGGAGAACTCTCTGTCCTGTCTCCCAACCCACATCCCACAAACCCTTCCAAGGTAGAGAGGTCAAGGCCAAATGAATCCAAGAGAAAGAATGTAGGGTGAATGGGCCTATAGCACCCTGTGTTCTCTGTAACTAGATGCACCCTGCTGTGTTTTGCAGCTGCAGTTACTTGGTGGTGCAGAAATATTAAAGTGCTGGGAACCCTTGAATATGAACCAACACAACTCTACCCATTTTATTAATATCTAATAACTAATGAGTTAGTTTGTGTTATCCATGATCTCATTACAGAAACACCCTTGGTAACAGAGTACACTGTACTTAATTCTGTGTTTAAAAAGTAGACTATAGGCCAGACGTGGTGGCTCACGCCTGTAATCCCAACACTTTGGGAGGCCAAGGCAGGCAGATCACCTGAGGTCAGGAGTTCGAGACCAACCTGGCCAACATGGTAAAACCGTGTCTCTACTAAAAATACAAAAACTAGGCCAGGCGCGGTGGCTCACGCCTGTAATCCCAGCACTTCAGGTGGCCGAGACAGGCGGGTCATGAGGTTAAGAGATCAAGACCAGACAGGCAGGTCATGAGGTTAAGAGATCAAGACCATCCTGGCTAACATGGTGAAATCCCATCTCTACCAAAAATAGAAAAATTAGCTGGGCGTAGTGGCACACGCCTGTAGTTCCAGCTATTTGGGAGGCTGAGGCAGGAGAATCGCTTGAACTCAGGAGGCAAAGGTTGCAGTGAACTGAGATTGTATGACTGTACTCCAGCCTGGTGACAGAGCAAGACACCATCTCAAAAAAATAAATGATAATACAAAAATTAGTTGGGCATGGTGGTGGGCACCTGTAATCTCAGCTACTAGGGAGACTAAGGCAGGAGAATTGCTTGAACCTGGGAGGTGGAGGGTACAGTGAGCTGAGATCATACCACTGCACTCCAGCTTGGGCGACAAAGAGAGAGTCCATCTTTAAAAAAAAAAAAAAAAAGTAGACTATACTTCATTTTACACACTTACTGAGCACTTACTATATGCCAGGGACTGGCTGTTCCAGGTACTGGGGATACATCAGTGAATAAAAAGAAATGCAAAAATATCTGCCCTCATGCGTTGTGGAGACTTGAACACACATCACCAGATGGTTTGTATTATTCAGGATATATGTTTCATATGTGTGTAGCTTGAATTGAGCATGGGGTATTTTAATCTCTTTGAAGACTAGAGTTGAGCCTTACTTATGTCTTTGTATCTTCCCCCAGTGTCTGACACGGTAAATTACTATTGGGACATATAAATTAAGGCAATTATAGCCATTTAATACTCTTGTGTTATTGAATTCACAGGACAACTACCTGTAAAATATAAAACTAATTTTTTCTCAGAACTGTGTTTGCAGCTTTTTGGGCAAAAATCAAAACATGTATCCCCAGATGGGATAACTTGGGTCTAAAGAGCAGATAAATTACACTTAATATAAAGCAGGAAGTTAGGAGTGGCAAAGTGGGGAAGAATAGAGAAGAAGATAAATGCTAAAAAGTATAGTTCATGAAGAAAGTACCTTCTAAGTTCTGTGGAAAGAAAGAGAACAGCAGGAACTTTGGGATATCGTGAATCCTGCTTTTATCGTGTGCTTCAGCCAAATTTTCAAGAAGCACTCACTACGAGGCATAAGTGAGGAGGAAATTAGAAGAAATTAAAGGGTGTCTGCACATTTTGGTCAAATGACAAGGAGGCCTTGGAAGAAGATTATTGAGCCAGTTGGATAGGTCATACAGTGAAATTACAGTGATGCCTGGCTAAAATGTATGGTATTGAACTTACTTGCCTGTGCAAATCTATTCTTTGAATGTCTGAACGTTGTACTCCACCTAGAGTACCTTGTTTCAACACGGATAGCAATTTTTCTTGTGTGAACACTTTGCATCCTATTTTTTTCTGAGTAAGAATCTGCTTGGAGTTAAATAAAATATGCATTTAAAACAGACAGGAAAGCACTGATATATTTTCATGATTGTCAGCATACTGACTGTTGATTAACTTTAAGTTTGCCTATTCATCTTCATTAAGCCCTACTTCCCAAATCCACCAGCACCCACTTTAAGAGGTTGATTGATATTTCCTTTCTTTTCTTTTCTTTTTCTTTTTTCTTTTTTTTTTTTTTTTTTTTTTTTTTTTTTTTTTTTTTTGAGACAGAGTCTTGCTCTGTTGCCCAGGCTAGAGTACAGTGGCTCAATCTCCGCCTCCCAGGTTCAAGTGATTCTCCTGCCTCAGCCTCCCTAGTAGCTGGGATTATAGGCACATGCCATCATGCCCTGCTAATGTTTGCATTTTTAGTAGAGATGAGGTTTCAGCACGTTGGCCAGGCTGGTCTCAAACTCCTGACCTCAAGTAATCCGTCCATCTCAGCCTCCCAAAGTGCTGAGATTATAGGCATGAGCCACAACGCCCAGCCCTGTATTTCCTAAAACTGCAAATGATCATAGAATTTCAGTGCTAGGTGCAAACTTAGAATTCAGTGCCTTTTGAAGATCACAGAAAATACTAGACAATTTAAGCCAAGAATCTCTTCAAGGAAACTAGCAGATTGTAGTTCCCACCCACAGGGTCTTGTGAAAAGTCACTAACTTGAACATGATTATTCAGGTTTTTTTTTGTTCCATGGATATAATTATACAAAGAAACCATCTGAAATTGTAAGAATCCATTTTTCCCTACAAATAAGGGTTGAGAAAAGGTAATTTTGAGCAAAAACCCTTGCAAGGCTTTACTGATTAAAAGCAGTAGTCTGACCTGCATGAGACAGAAGCCACCTTTTTGGCCACAGAAATGGCCTGGCCAAAGTCTCCAATGGACTTAGAAATGTCATATATTTATTTCTGCTTCCAGCTGGCAGTTTTTAAGTTGGTAACAAAAATGAAGCCTGTAGGCCGGGCGCGGTGGCTCAAGCCTGTAATCCCAGCACTTTGGGAGGCCGAGACGGGCGGATCACAAGGTCAGGAGATCGAAACCATCCTGGCTAACACGGTGAAACCCTGTCTCTACTAAAAAATATGAAAAACTAGCCGGGCGAGGTGGCGGGCGCCTGTAGTCCCACCTACTCGGGAGGCTGAGACCGGAGAATGGCGTGAACCCGGGAGGCGGAGCTTGCAGTGAGCTGAGATCGCGCCACTGCACTCCAGCCTGGGCGACAGAGCGAGACTCCGTCTCAAAAAAAAAAAAAAAAAAATGAAGCCTGTAAATATGAATGAAATTTCTCTATTTTTATTGAAATCTCATTGTATCAAGATGCTCGACTGTCTCTTGAATAAAGGTAACAAAATATCTCCAACTAAGAACAAGGATTACAGGTGCAAACAGGGATGTAGGATATTCTAGTACCACATAACAGAGAGAGCAATAGCACTAAATCAGACAGAAGGGACATAGGATCCCAATAAGGAAAATCTCCGTGATCTGTAGAAAAGACTCCTTTTTCCCTCACAGATCTGTTAAAGGATCTCAACGATCCACGTTCCAGTCTGGCCGAGGAAAAACATGAACCTCAAAATACTCACTGTGGCTAAGTCATAAAAGAAATAAACACACAGAACTTTGGGCACTTGTGCTTTTCCTGGAAAAACTGAAGACTCTTGGCAACTTTTATCTTCCACTTACAGTCTCTACCTCCTGGCCTTCCTTTCTTCTATACGTGAAGCAGTAGCTTTAACTTGCCCACTGACTTTTCCTTAAAAAATAGCCTGTTTTCCTGCCTCTAGCTCCAAAACTAGACTCCATGTGACTTTGGCAAATTTCAACCTAAGAAGGTACTCTGTTCATTTCCTCCTATTATGTCACCACTACCATAAACAAATCCATTTGGCCCTAGTCCATTTGAGCTTATCCTTGAAGTGAGGTGGAAATTTCCATATGGTAAGAATTTTTTACTGCAATATTACTTTATAAGTTGCATGCAAATTTTGCAACATTCTTAAATGCTCAATAACGTGTAACTGACAAATTCAATTAAATGAATCTTATTCATTCAGAATCTTCACCTGCAGGCATTTTCCTGGATTACAAACTTTTCTCAGAAGAGGTATAAAGTACAAAGAATCTAGGGGGATTAGCTGTCTTACAGTGTTCATGACAGGCATAAAACCACTCAGGGAAAGCATGCTTTGGCCCTTTTTAACAATAATGCTGTGCATCTGGTCTGTGACTTGGGCTTTCAAGAGCTTTATCTTTTCTGTTATGAATTATGTGCAGCTCTCAAAACCTCTAAGAGGCAATGTTTTACTGTTATCTTCCCCACTAGTACCTACAATGAAATTTGGAAAATGCTCACCCAGCATGATTCAGTAGCAATGCTTAAAATGAGAACTTGAAGAAACCATTGCTATTTTTTGGCATCATGAAGAGGATGCTTGTCCTTAATCTGGCCCAGACTGAAAAACTAATTTCCAATCTGAAAACCTGCCTGCAAGGAATTTTTTCTCTTTTTCTTTTTTTTTAAATTCTTCTAGTCCCTTTCCTGGAAACAAGAAGCACAAAAATGTATATCTGTAATACTAGCAATTGTTGGTTTGGGCATTCTATTTTCACTTAATGCTAGAGTTAGAAGATATATTATTTTCTATTGATAATAAAAATATTGGGTATCATTGATTATAGTATGTATTCTGCATACTTCCAAATGGATCTGAGGAACTTCTTATTAGAAATAACAGAAGGTGGTAAGAGACTCTCCTGCCAGGGTCCTGGTTTACCACAGTCAAGCATTAAATTTAGCTCTGGGCTTCCCAGAGCCAAGACAAGAATGGCATACAATTAATGATATAGTTCTCATGGTCTGGTAGAGAAATAATAGTTGTTCTTCAAGTCAGGCAAACATTTTCCTGGCACAAACTTCCAAAAGGAATTGAATCATGGGCCTCACATAAGAGACACTGGACAATCTAAACATGTAGGTGCAGAAACTTCACTCAGAGGAAGCAATAGACTTTGCCTCAGAGAAACAGTGAATGCGGAAATTAACAAGAGAAGAGAGTGCTCTAGACTATGCTTCTGCCATGGCTGAAATTGCATTATCTAAACTCAACTTCTACCCAAACTCTAGGATGCAGAGTGTACCCTCTGTGCCCTCAATTTAAAAAAGAAACACAGAGCTGGGAGCCATGGCTCACGCCTGTAATCCCAACACTTTGGGAGGCCAAGGTGGGCAGATCACCTGAGGGCAGGAGTTTGAGACGAGGCTGGCCAACATGGTGAAACCCTGTCTCTACTAAAAATACAAAAATTAGCCAAGTGTGGTGATGCACGCTTATAATCCCAGCTACTTGGAGGCTGAGGCACGAGAATCACTTGAACCCGGGAGGTGGAGGTTGCAGTGAGCTGAGATCATGCCACTGCACTCCAGCCTTGGTGACAGAGTGAGACTCTGTCTCAAAAAATAAATAAATAGTAAAATAAATAAATAAGATAAACATGCCTTGTGTTAAGAGAGTTATGCAAAGATAATTCCACTTCTTCATTAACTTCATACATCTTTCTCAATTTTAAATCTTCTACTATTTCACATAGAACCCATTTGACAACTATGACCTGTGTTCATTTCAGAACAACCTTGGGAGGGTTTTCAATGAAAACAAGAATTAGGGACAAGGCCAATCCACACAGCTGAGATTAGTTCTAGTTCTCTTCCAACAGAATAGCATGTGCTATGCTAATTATACAAAATAACGTTCAATCACTTTTGAGGTTGTATAAATGAGAATAACATAAGCTGTGAAATTAAAATGAACCATAAAACTAGTTTTATAGTTCAGAAGTGATTTCTTTAAATATCCCATGAAATTTTGCTGTAAGACAACTGTCTCAAAATAGTTATAAATGCCTGTTTTTTCCAGTGTCATGAGAAAAATATTTGATATTAATTCAGTTCTCTACACTACATTCAGATATGCTTCATAGATGTTTATGTTTTCTAGATGTGTAGTGACAAAATCTTCTTGATAGGAAATCCAGGAGTGTGTACAAATTACGTTTTCTCCACCAGTTACTACATGATTTTAGGCAAGTTACTTAACCTCTACAAATCTTAGTTTCTTCACCTTTAAATTGGGATAATATTACCTACTATATGGGGTTGTTCTGACTATTATTATTATTATTACAATGTATGTAAAAGTATCTACTACAATGCCTAACATAAAAGTAGGTGCTCAATGGATGTTTGTTACCTCCCACTGACACCCATACTCTTGCAAAAAGAATTTTCTTCTAGTCAAGGAGACTATCCTTCCCAACTTGCCAGTTACATAGGTTTCTTATACTGCTTTTTAAAAATGATACAAGAGTCTAAACAATGCAGTACTGGCATAAGGATAGATATACAGATCAACGGAATAGAGAGCCCAAAAATAAACCCTTACATTATGGTCAATGATTTTCAACAAGGATGCCAACACATTTCTATGGGAAAAGAAGAGTCTTTTCAATAAGTGGTGCTGACACAATAGGATAACATATGCAAAAGAATATAAACTCCTACTTTGTATAATTGAAAAAATTAGCTCAAAATTATCATAGACCTAAACAGAAAAGCTAAAACTATAAAAATATAAAGAACACATAGGAGTAAATCTTCATGATGTTGGGTTAGTCTATAATTTCTTGGCTATGACAACCAGAAGAATAAATGCAAAAAAAAAAAAAAAAATCAGGGTTTCAACATATATATTATATTAATATTATATATATATAGTATATATATATAAATGCTTCATTAAAACTAAAATCTTGTGTGTGACAAGGGGACATAATCAAGAAAGTGAAAAGGCAAACCACAAAATGGGTGAAAATATTTGCAAAATGTGTATCTGACAAGGGACTTGTTTCCACAATATATAAAGAACTCTTACAAAGCAACAATAAAAGACAAACCAATTTTAAAACGGCAAAGCACATAAATAAATATTTCTCCAAAAAGATATTCAAATGGCCAATATGCACATGAAAAGATACTCAGCATAATTCATCATCAGGGCAAGGCAAACCAAAACCACAATGAGGTACCATGCGACACACACTAGGATGGCTAAAACAGAAAAGACAGATAACAAGTGTTGGTGAGGATGTAGAGAAATTGAAATTGTCATATTTTGTTTGCTAGTGGGACTGTGAATGGTGTAATCAGTTTGAGAAACATTTTGATAATGCCTCAAAAGATGAAACTTAGGATTATTATACTACATGACTCAGAAATTCCTCTCTTAGGTAAATATCCAAGAGAAAGAAAAACATGTCCATACAAAAACTTATACACAGATATTCACAGCAGCATTATTCATGATAGCCAAAAAGTAGAAACAACCCAAATGTTCATCAACTGATGAGTGAACAAACAAAACATGGTAAATACATACAATGGAATATTATTCAGCCATAAAAAGAAACGAAGTATTGAAACATGTTACTACATGGATGGACTTTGAAAACATTATGCCAAGTGAAAGAAGCCAGTCACAAAAGACCACATATTGTACAATTTTATTTATATGAAATGTCCCGAAAAAGCAAATCTAAAGAGACAGAAAACAGATTAGTGATTGCCCAGGGCTAGGGTGGGGGTGGGAGGTGGAGGGCAGTGTGGAGTGATTGCTAATGGGTACCGAGTTCTTTCCAGGGTGATAAAAATGTTCTGAAATCAGATTGTAGTAATGGTTGCACAACTCTGTGAGTATACTAAAATCCACTGAACTGTAGACTTTAAGTGGGTGAATTTTGTGGTATGTAAAATATATCTCAATTTTTAAAAAATGAAATAAAGGTAAAAATGATAGAAACAGTTGTGTTCTCAACAACTAGGAGCAACTTCAGTGAACATTTGCTGAATACTTACTGTGTGTGTGAGAAGGATACAAAGGCAAGTAAGCAAGGCCTCCATCCTCAAGGAGTTTAAAATCCAGTGGATTTGTGTGGTTCAGTGAAGGTCAATGTATATTTTAATTGCCAGTGTGACCAGAATTAAATAAAGTAATACATAGTATTCACTTAACACTCAATGCCTTTAAGGACTGTGCTACGTCGAGGGGTAGAGTTTGTATATCCTGGTCCACTAGAGACCAGGATGAGAGGTGAGAGAGAAGGAACTAGGCAAAAGCTCTATGCTAAAGAGTAGGTGCCGGGGTGAGGCAGGGGCATCCACACTGGAAACAGATGCTGGGTGGGGAATGGAATTAGAGAAGGTTCTCTAGGGAGTAAGAGTTAACAAGGTGAGAGGTAGAAGGTAGTGCACAAAACCCCTGAAGCATCAGAGAGAATGGCAGAAGACACAAAGAGAGGGAAAATGAGAAGATATTAACTCAGGGGTAAGGTTGATGTTAGTGGGGCCACCAAGGATCCTAGGAGTCACATTACAAAGTTTGAACTGAGGGCCCTGGGGAGCCATTGAGGGTTTTAAATCCCAGGAATGATCTGATCTTGTTTTAGAAAGATCTCTCTGTCTGCTCTGTGAAGAGATGCATTAAATGGGAGCAAGACCAAGAATGGAAAGACTGGTCTTCCAGGAGAGTGGGGATAGGATCAGGATCAGTGGTGGCAGTGAGCTCGCAGCACTCATTGGCAGTCATTGAGGGGAAAAGACGTCAAGGATGATGTCCAGGTTTTGAGGTTGTGTGATGCATGGCAAGTTGTCCAGGCCACGGAAGCAGCAAACATGGATAAGGGGCTAGATTCTGGTGGGGGCCATGGTGAATGGGACATATTCTTCATATGAGTGGAAAAGACCACAGGCAATGGGATAGGCAAAATTGGAGCTTCCCTCCCAGAACTCTAAAGACAATGTTAAATCCTTTCCTTTGCCACCAGATTGTGTAATTGGGTTCAGCTATACTTTCCTTGGTCAACTTTTGTCTCAATAACTCAGACTACAACAACATTAAATTGTGCTGATAAATCTTACTGAATGCTTTTCAGCTTAGCTTAATGAAAAATATCAGCTAACAGACTAGTGGAAACACTTTCCCATGGGACTTCATGATCCAGGTTCTGGTGGAGCCCGGGACACTAGCTCTTTATAAGTTTCTCCAGGTTGGAGTGAGTGAGATATCATTGTTTATCTCAAAGGCACGTGAAGTGCACCAGTGGTCTAAATCAGCATTCCTGATGGACACCACTACATTGGTTAGTTCAATAACTAAAATAACAACAGAAAAAGAAATTCACTTCTTTTGAGTTAATCTTTTGCAATTATACAGACTACTACTTTAGAAACCATCATAGGTTTGTAAACCAGAACAGGCCCTCCAATCCTAATGGAATTATTGATTCTCAAGTCAAATAGAGTTTCGGGGCAACTCTTAATGCATTTATTGATTGCTAATGGGATCAAATTGACATGAAAAAATAATTGATAAACACATCCTAAAAATAAAGTTACATCTGAAGCCATCTCTGTTTCCTAATGTGGGATTCTATCAGTGCAAAATTCCCTTAGAAACCTGAACTTTCTTTGACCTGACAGAAAGTAGCCACTTCAGCATCGGATGAAAGACAGTATGATATGCATGTCCAAAAATAAACAATTGTTGTTAAGTGCATTTTAACCTCAGAGACCTCAAAAGAAAAAGCAACTACCATGTCTACTGATAACACAAAAGGAATTTAGGAGAAACATTACAAACGTAGAAAACAAATTGCTAAGTCATTCTTATCTTTGTCTGAAACTGGCTGTGGCCCAGAAGCCCAGCTTCTCTTTCTCTTAGACCAGAACCCTTCCCCAAAGCTTCCAGGTTCATAATGATATTGTAAATACAGGAAATGTGTCAGCACCTAAAGACAGCAATGCCAGTGCAACCTGCTAACACTTCAATGTGAGAGGCTGTGCGTTTACTGTATTCCTCAAAAAACAAGCTCATAAAATGACTTTGAGAAAATGTATGCATTTCCCTCATCTTCAGTAGTGTAAAATACTGCCATTTAATAATGTTTGTTTATACGCCTAAGTAGAACTTTAATAAACTCAGTTTTATTATATTGTTTAAAATTCAAATCTCACATCTTCACATCTTCATGGAAATTAATGGCAATAGTTTACAGCATTTAGCAAAGTACAGGCTTGCAACCATGGTGGTTTAATTGTTATCTCGGGCCGTCTCAGGTAGTGATGGAATGGGAAGACCAAGCAGTTTCTTTTCTCACAGTTTGTTGTCCAAGCGCTAGGAAGACCATGTTTTCATTACAGACCATGTTTTAAATAATGAAACCTAACCAAACATTTGTTATGGCAATTGCATGGCAAGAAAATGCTTTTAAAAGCCTCATTTCCAAGTTTAATTTTATTTATATCTTGAGATAACTTCATGGTGAAATACATTTGCTGAGTGGGAAGTTTCAGGAGAGACCAAATGTCTACTTACCCAAGTGTTGCTCTTCAGCCAACATCTCATAATCAACTCATTGAAACTCTCAAGTGGAAGGGTAAGTTGGACCTTTACCAAATAAAACAAGGAACTCACAATGGAACAAAGACCTCAAGGTAGAAGCTACAGCACTCTTAGAATAAAACATGAGAGTAAATCTTCTTTACCTTGGATTTGGCCATGGAATCTTAGAGATGACATCAAAACCACAAGAAGTAATACAGATAGATAAATTAGACTTCATCAAAATTAAAAATTTTTGTGCATCAGCAACATTATTAAGAAAGTAAAAAGAGGGGGTGCAGGGGAAAAGCATCAGAATAAATAGCTAATGCATGCTGGGCTTAATACTTAGGTGATGGATTAATAAGTGCAGCAAACCACCATGGCACACGTTTACCTGTGTGACAAATCTGTGCATCCTGCACATGTACCCCAGAACTTAAAATAAAATAAAATGTTTAAAATAGAAAAGAAAGTAAAAAGAAGTCAGGCACAGTGTCTTACACCTCTAATTGCAGCACTTTAGGAGGCCAAGGTGGGAAGATTGCTTGAGGTCAGGAGTTGGAGATCAGCCTGCGCAATGTAGTGAGACCCCCATCTTTACCAAAAAATAAAAAATAAAAATTTTTTTTTAATTAGCCAGATGCGGTGGTGCTCACCTGTAGTCCCAGCGCCCTGAGGAGGGAGGATGGCTAGAGCCCAAGAATTTGAGGCTACAGTGAGCAGTGATCACACCACCACACTCCAGCCTGGGTGACAGAGTGAGACCCTGTTTTAAGAAAGAGAGAAAGAAAAGGAAGGGAGGGAGGGAAGGAGGGAGACACTGAAGGGGAGAGAATAATTGCAAATCACCTATCTGATAAGAGTGTGGTATCTAGAATATAAAAATAGTTTTATACTTAAAAAAGTCAATTTTAAAACAGGCAAAGAACCTGAGTAGACATTTCTTTAAAGAAGATATGCAAATGAAAATAAGCACATGAAAAGATGCTCACCATCAGTGGTCATTAGGAAAATGCAAATCAAAACCACAATGAGATACTACTTCATACCACTAGAATGGCTATAATAAAAAATAAGTAAGTTGAAAATAACAAGTTTTGATGAGGATATGAGGAATTGGAACCCTCATACTTGGCTGGTGGGGTTGTAAAATGATGCAGTTGCTGGGGAAACAGTTTGGCAGTTTATCAAAAGTGAAACACAGAGTTAAAACATGACCCAACAATTCTACTTATAGGCATATATCCAAGAGAACTGAAAGCAGGTGTTCAAATGAAAACTTTAACAAAAATGTTCATGGCAGCTTTATTCAGTGGTCAAAAAGTGGAAACAAACCAAGTCTAAGCTTACAATGGAGTATTATTAAGCCATAAAAAGGGATAAAGGCGGGTACAGTGGCTCATACCTATAATCCCAGCACTTTGGGAGGCTGAGGCGGGCAGATCACTGAAGTGAGTGGTCAGGAGTTCAAGACCAGCCTGACCAACATGGTGAAACCCCATCTTTACTGAAAAAAAAAAAAAAAAAAAAAATTAGCTGGGTGTGGTGGTGCATGCCTGTAATCCCAGCTACTTGGGAGGCTGAGGCAGGAAAATCACTTGAACCCAGGAGGCAGAGGTTGCAGTGAGCTGAGATGGCGCCACTGCACTCCAGTCTGGGTGACAGAGTGAGACTCCATCTCAAAACAAAAAAAGCGGGGTGGGGGGGAATGAGGTGCAGATATGTGCATAGATACAAATGGACATTGAAAGTATCATGTTAGATGAAAAGAAGCCAGAGACAAAAAGGTCACAAGTCCATTTATATGAGTTGTGCAGAAAAGGCAAATTTGTAGAGACAGAAAGCAGATTAGTGGTTACTAGGGATTGGAGGGATGGGGAAATGAGGAATAACTGTATAATGACTACAGGTTTTCTTTTTGGGGTGATGAAAACATTCTGAAATTAGGTAACGGTGATAGTTGTATAACCTTGTGACTGTACTGGAAGCCATGGATTGTAAACTTTAAAATATGGTTAATTCTCATTTATAAGTGGGAGCTAAACATCAAGTACTTACGGTCATAAAGTTGGCAACGATAGACACTGGGGACTACTAGATGGGGAGGAAGGCAGAGGGCAAGGGTTGAAAAACTGTTGAGTACTATGCTCAGCACCTGGGTGACGGGATCCTACATACTCCAAACGTCAGCATTGCACAATGTACTCAGGTAATAAACCTGCACATGTGCCCCTTGAATCAAAAATTAAAGTTGGAAACATTTTTTAATCATAATAAATTATCATTAAATTGTGAGTTTCATATGTGATTTTTTTCTCTCAATTTAAAAGCCATATTTTCTAAAACCAAAATAATTAGTGAGAGAAGTGGCATGGTTTTATATTTTTGAAAATCTCTTTTACATATCACTTAGTGGGAAAAAGTTGGATGTTCATATTTGCTTCTGCACTGAAGCTGTGGCAATGTATTTTGGTTGAAGTATATGAAGAAAATCCAGCTTCCCACAGATATGTAGTTGGGGAAAAAAGGATATTTTAATAGACTTTCCAGATCATTGTGGATGTTCACCTTTGATACAGCAAAATTCAACAAGTGATAGTTTTTTAGAAGTTAGTTACAATGTGGAGTCTGAAACCAAATCAATTAACTTTTCATGTTCTATGATATTAAAATCAATTGGTTT
>NW_016805021.1:70991-86848 GCF_001698545.2 Rhinopithecus bieti
TTTTTGAGACGAAGTCTCGCTCTGTCACCCAAACTGGAGTGCAGTGGCTGGATCTCAGCTCACTGCAAGCTCCGCCTTTCGGGTTCACGCCATTCTCCTGCCTCAGCCTCCCGAGTAGCTGGGACTATAGGCGCCCGCCACCTCGCCCGGCTAGTTTTTTGTATTTTTTAGTAGAGACGGGGTTTCACCAGGTTAGCCAGGATGGTCTCGATCTCCTGACCTTGCGATCCGCCCGTCTCGGCCTCCCAAAGTGCTGGGATTACAGGCTTGAGCCACTGTGCCTGGCCTACCGCACCATTTTATATAAAGGACTTGAGCATCCATAAATTTTAGTATCCTCAGGGAATCCTAGAACCAATCCCCCATGGATGCTGATGGACAATTATAATAAGCTGTCTTCTATATGACAGGAATTTGGCTGGATGATAGGATAGGGTGTGAAAGGAAAATGGTAGGAGAGTGCACGACATAAACCTTTGCCTGCTACAAAAGTTTGCCAAGTCGGGCTGGGTAAAGACTGCTTTTCTAGGACTGGACTCGTGATAGAGACTTTATAGCCCAGCTGGCCTGCACTACCAGACTGCAGACTTCTGCAGGGTAATGCAGGGATGCCTGTGTCACACTGACTTACCAACACAAGACGTGCTCAAAAAAATATCTGAACTTTACTAAATTAGGAAAAGCATATACCAGTAGAAATATTTTTCTTTATTGTTGCTTAACTCAAAACATTGAAAGATCCTTTTAAAAATCTGTAATTTATCTTATTCCATCATTTTAGTCTTTTTCTATCATTGAGATTATACTATAGCCTTGTAGCTTTATTTTGTCATGTAATCCCATAATCTAAGAATTCCCTCATGTTAATAAAAATTCTGTCTGCTCAAATTTTAAAACCCTCCCCCACCCCATCAAGGCCTGTTTCTGTACCCGCTAGTACAACCCAGAGTGCAGGTTCCACTAGAAAATCCTCACGGTTCTCATACATGTCTGTTAGGACCCCCAAATTTCAAAAATCATTTAAAAAACACCTCAGTGGGGCCAGGCATGGTGGCTCATGCCTGTAATCCCAGCACTTTGGGAGGCCAAGATGGGTAGATCACCTGAGGTCAAGGGTTTGAGACCAGACTGGCCAACATGTAAAATGCTGTCTCTACTAAAAATACAAAAATTAGCCAGGTGTGGTGGTGCACACCTGTAATCACAGCTACTTGTGAGGCTGAGGCATGAGAATCACTTGACTCTGGGAGGCAGAAGTTGCAGTGAGCTGAGATCGTGCCACTGCACTCCAGCCTGGGTGACAGAGTGAGACTCTGTCTCAAAAAAATAATAAAAATAATAAAATTTTAAAACCTCAATCTTCTATCACACCATGTGTCCTGCATTGCTGTTTAATGGTGTCTTTTGCCGCCAGCCTGGGAAGGCAGGCCAGGCCAGCCAAGTACAGTAGGGACGAACCGGACTCACTGTGGAGAAACATCTAGACCACTTCTATGGGTTCAAATCCATCCATACTGTGTACTACTTGGACCGCAGACAAGGTACCTGATCTCTTTGTGCCTCAGTTTCCTCATCAGTGAAAGGAGGAAAGTGATGATTGTTCCTACCTTGTTGGGCTGAGTGGATGTGCGTAGAGTGCTTGTTAACAGTGCTTGGCATATAACAAATGCTGTTATTATTAATGAGAATCAGACAGCCCTGGGTTGGAAGCTCCTCTTTCCACTTGCTCCTGAATGTCACTGGGTACCTTGTTTAACAACGCTCAGTACTTCCATTTTCTCCCCAAATTGGTATCGTAAGACCTATCTCACAGGGTTGCTAGAAGGATTGGCATTTGAATGAGCTCTGTGCAAAGCAGCTACAAAGCTTGCTCATAGTGGGCACACAGGAAATAGTTATGTCTTAGGCTTCTTTACAAGCCCACCACACTCAACATCACAGAGCAGGTGTTTGGGGAATTAAAGGGAGAGGTTTGGGGATGGAGGATTTTCCGGGCAGGAAGGGAGGCACAGGTGCTGGCATTTGGATGTTTCCCCGCTGGGGTCCAGGGTCTGCTGAGTGGAGAAGCCCCAGGGATCCCCACTACCCCAAGGCCCATCAAGGTGAGAGGGACCACCTGAGCCAGCAGACTGAGTTTTCCTAATTTGTTTCTAATCACATGTTCTGACTGGAGGACTTTTCCTGCTGTGGTAGGGTAAGAATGTTTCCATGAATGTTTTACCAGAAATCTGGTTCCTCTGTTTAAAAAAATATTTATCACTTGTGAAATCACAGAAATGGAAGGGTTTGTATGAAACAGGCACCCTGGGCAGTTCCCAACAGAAGGCTCCTTTGCAGAGTCTTCCTGGGAGACTCCTGCCTGGCTGGCCCAGCGTCCCTGGCAGTCGGCCCCACTCCTGCCCTTTCCCTGCAGCGCGGTAAGTCGCTCAGCAAGCTCAGCTGTTGTAAAGTGCCTGAGTGCCTTGGGAATTAGGAGATGGAATGAAGAAAGTCAATTGATGTGTAAGTCTGGTACTCAGATAACTCAGGAACCATTAAAACATGACTCAAAAAGCTCGTCTGTCTCTGTGAGGAGGCCGGCCTGCTTCCCCTCCAATCTCTTCATGCCTCACTCACCTCCATCTTGGGGCAGCTCCCTTCCTGTATTTCACCTCACTTCCGGCACTCTGTCCAAGTCTGGGAGCTCTCCTTTAATACTCTTGGACCCAAGTTATCTGCTTCGGCCAGAAGGCAGCCTCTCTCCTCAGACAAAAGCTATGTCCTCAACTCCCTGAAAATGCAACTCATGGCCCCTCTGCATTGTCACAGATTATGAATCCACCTCTCCCCACTTCTAAGGACTCGGCTCTCAGCTTACCTGGACTCAGGGGGCTCCTCTGCAGTTCTGTCCCGCTCTCATGCAGCTTGCCTTTGCTTGTGGATGCTAAGGTGTTAGAGAATTCGCTGCTGCCCTTACATCCTGGCTTGTAATAAACCCCAGCATTGGTTTTCCTCCATTACATGCTCCGCATCCATTTTTGTTTACACCTGCCCCTGCCGCCTTAAGCCAATAACTGGTAAATCATTATGAAGATTTCTTTTCATTTTGCTTCTTCTTCTTCTTTTTCTTTTCGAGACAAGGTCTCGCTTTGTTGCCCAGGCTAGAGTGCAGTGGTACAATTACGGCTCACTGCTGCCTTGACCTCCCAGGCTCAAGTAATTCTCTAGCCTCAGCCTCCCAAGGAGCTGGAACTACAGACGCAAATAATCATGCCTGGATAATTTTAAAATTTTCTGTAGAGATGGGGTCTTGCTGTGTTGCCCAGGCTGGTCTCAAACTCCTGGACTCAAGCAATCCTCCTTCAGGCTCCCAAAGTGCTTGATTACAGGCATGAGCCACTGCATCTGGCCAATATCTGTGAAGATTTCTATGGACAAGATGCTGTACTAGTGGCCCAAGAATGGCAGGTTATAAGACTTGGCTTCAGCCGTGCACGGTGGCTCACACCTGTAATTCCAGCACTTTGGGAGGCTGACAAGGGAGGATCACCTGAGGTCAGGAGTTTGAGGCCAGCCTGGCCAACATGGAGAAACCCCAACTCTACTAAAAATAAGATAACTTAGCCAGGCGTGGTGGCACACACCTGTAGTTCTAGTTACTTGGGAGCCTGAGGCAGGAGAATTGCTTGAACCCGGGAGGCGGAGGCTACAGTGAGCCGAGATGGCACCACTGCACTCCATCCTGGGTGACAGAGTGAGAGTCTGCCTCAAAAAAAGGAAAAAAAAATCACTTGGGTTTATCATCAAACAGCTTCTGAGCTGACTCAGGGCCATCTAGGCTGTAAGTTAGGTGCCACTGAGTGCATTCATAATGGCAACCAGGAAGGACTGTGCTTCACTGGCATGCTCAGGGAAGACTTCCCAGACGAGGTGGGGGTTTGAATTGAGCATTAAAGGCAGGACAGTGGTTCTCAACCTATTTTATTTTATTTCAATCTGTGTTAGGTTCTCAACGCATTTTAAAGAAATATATGTACTGGGGTCATAACCCTAGAAATATGATACCTAGCAGCTCCTCCCTCTCCCCCTCCCTCCCTCCTCCTCATCTGTATCCTCCTCATTCTCCCCCTCCTTTTTCTTCCCCTTTATTCTTCTCCTTCTTCATTTTTAAGTTTAACAGATAACTGAGTTAGGTAATCAATATTGAGAACTATTGGTTTTGGCCAGGCAGAGAGAAGGAAGATGGTTTTGATGTTGAAAACAGGTTTACCCAAAGAAGAAAGGCAGGAAAGTATAAAGCTTATTTATTTCAGGGAGGGTGGGCAAGAAAAAAACTAGCTTGGCTGGTGTATTAGTGCTTGAAAGGCAGCTCAGAAGTTTGGATTCTATACTTTATGCAAAGTTGAGCCATTAATGGTTTTGTTTTGTTTTGTTTTGTTTTCCTTTTTGAGACAGGGTCTCACTCCATCGCTCAGGCTGGAGTGCAGTGGTGTGATCTCAGCTTACTGCATCCTCAATTTCTCCATGCTCAGGTGATTCTCCTACCTCAGCCTCCAGAGAACCTGGGACTACAGATGTGCACCACCATGACTGGCTAAATTTTTTTGTATTTTTATAGAGACAGGGTTTCATCATGTTTCCCAGGCTGGTCTCAAACTCCTGAGCTCAAGCTATTCACCTGCCTTGGCCTCCCAAAGTGCTGGGATTACGTGTGTTTGCCACTGTGCCTGGCCTCATTGATGGTTTTTGAAGAGGGGAGAAGATCTAAGGAATACAAAAGTGTTTCTATAACAGGCACTTGCTCCACCTAGAATTAGCTCTCTCCTTACACTTGGAGGAGGTACACTGTTTTCCTGTGTCCAAAAGCTCCAGTCTCTTTTGTAAATTATAGCTAAAATTAAAACTAGATGTCCCCATTGAACCCTGCCCCAGAATGAGTGGCAATGATTATACTCACTGTTTTGTTCCCATGTCCTCCGAAAGACAATCACAAACATCAATCCGATGTTGTTACATTTCCCAAGGTTTCAACCATTTTATCATGTCTATGGTGAAGTAGTTCATTTTCATAGAATTACAGGTAAAATTGTTGGAACAGAAAGAAAGAAGGGACCAATGTATGAGATACGCAAAGAAAGAAATGTAGGACTTATTGTCCCATTGGATTGGGAAGAAGGCAGCAAGGATCATATATAAGGAACTCTTGAGGAAATAGGGAATTTTTAATGGCAAAGCAGCTGCCTTCAAAGATTTGAAAGTTGTCAAAAGGTAGAAGAACTAGGCTTATTGTGTGTATCAGTAAGCTTCTTCAAGAAGGAATGGCACAGGGGCTCATGCCTGTAAACCCAGCATTTTGGGAGGCCAAGGTGGGTGGATTGCTTAAGCTCCTAGGAGTGTAAGACCAGCCTAGACAACATGGTAAAACCCCCTCTCTACAAAAAACACAAAAATTAGTTGGGCATATTAGCATGTGCCTGTAGTCCCAGCTACTTGGGAGGCTGAAGTGGGAGGATTGCCCAAGCCCAGGAAGTCAAGGCTGCAGTGAGCCACTATGGCGCCACCACACCCCAGCCTGGGCAACAGAATGAGACCTTGAAAAAAAAAAAAGAGAGAGAGGGAAACAAAGAAGGAAGGAAGGAAGGGAGGGAGGGAGGAAGGGGAAAAGAAAAGAAAGAAAAGAAAAGGACAGGAAAGGAAAGGGAAGGGAAGGGAAAGGAAAAGAAAAGAAAAAGAAGTAGTAACAGTATGAGACCTTTCAACTAGATCATGGGAGATAAGATAGGACATTGTAGGATTCCAGGTCTTAATAGATGCTTAACATGCAGTCAGCCATCGCTCTAAGCAACAGCCATTAGTAGCAACAGCACCTTTCATTTGTATAAAGTCAGATATTAACCTTTTTTGGACACAGCACAAAACAGCACAATCGGGGCTCTAGAGGTTGCTGATGGACCAGGAATGGTGGCTCATACCTGTCCCAGCACTTTGGAATGCCAAAGCAGGATTACAGGATTGCTTGAGGCCAGGAGTTTAGACAAGCCTGGGCAATGGAGCAAGACCCCTGTCTTGACAAAATTTTAAAAATTAGCTAGGAATGGTGATGCCACCTGTAGCCCTATGTACTTAGGAGGCTGAGGCAGGAGAATTGCTTGAGCCCTGGAGTTCAAGGTTATAGTGAGCTATGATTACACCACTGCACTCCACCCTGGGCAACAGAGCAAAACCCAGACTCAGTTGAAAAAAAAAAAAGTTACTGGTGAAAAACGTATTACTTAGGTCCTCTTTCCTCCTTCAACCTAATAATCCAAATGAGTAAATGCATTATCCAAAATAAAATACATATTATATTTACACAACATAATCTTTCCTCCCTGAAAATTAAAAATCCCCTTTTCAAGCCCTTCCCACTGTTACTCAGAATGTATCATAGTGTTCTATTCTCTCTAGAATCAAGAAAGTCCCTTGGAACAAGTTAGATGCTCAGCAATGTCTACTGGCTCTGCAAGATCTCCTGAAGAATGAAATCTTCAAGACATAAGTGGGCTCATAGGAAAAATAGAAAGGGCAACCTCATGGCTGTCTACTGGAGTATATGCAGAGTTCTCATCAGGAGGATGCTGAGCAAACGGCCTTCATTATTGCTAAGAACAACAGGAAATAGCCTTAAGTTTAACAGTGAGGTCAAAATGACCCTCAGAAGGATGTAATAAAATGTTGTCTGTGTAAATCTCTGAATCATGTAAACCTCCTCCTTGAGACTGTGTTAAACGGAACCTCCAAAGGCTACACCTTAGCTCTATAATTCACTCTTTTATGACACCTTTGCTAGACTGTAAGCACCTCTAGAGCAGCTGCTATTGTCATCATTTCTATGTTGTCACTGCATCCCCAGGATCAAGCACAGCGCCTGGTTCACAGAAGGCACTCCCTGAGCATTTGATTTTTTAAAAAATGGATGTATTTCATTACCTACTGCCTGAGAGTACTGCATAGCTTTAGTTTTTATTTATTTATTTTTTTGAGTTGGAGTCTCACTCTCTCGCCCGGGCTGGAGTGCAGTGGCGCAATCTCAGCTCACTGCAACCTCCGCCTCCCGGGTTCAAGCAATTATCCTACTTCAGCCTCCTGAGTAGCTGGGACTACAGGTACACACTGCCACGCCCAGCTAATTTTTTGTATTTTAGTAGAGATGGAGTTTCACTGTGTTGCCCAGGCTTGTCTTGAACTCCTGAGCTCTGGCAATTCTCCCTCCCCAGCCTCCCAAAGTGCTAGGATTACAGGCATGAGCCACCATGCTGGGCAGCTTTTTTTTTTTTTTTTTTTTTTAATGAAAGTAAGGAAGTAACCAAAAAGAAAACCCCTAGCACCGCCAATCTCCCCACATAATATGCAGTTTGGCAAAGAGAGAAGAACCTTGGATCCCAGTGAAGAGATATGAGGAGGTGATCACTGGGAATGTGGAGGCTTGGAAATGGGCCAGAAATATCCGGGCAAATCCAGAGTTCTGCCTGCAGAAGATTAGAGCAATAAATGGAGTGTATGCATCATTTAAATGAACTACAAATGGGAATCTGAGATAAGCTGACATTCAAACTCACTTAAACTTTGTACTTACAGAATGAACACTTTGCAAATAGCCTCGGGGTTACAGTTCTCTTAAACTTTTCACATTATTGTTATAAGATGTGGTGGGCCTGAAATACCACAATGGCCAGCTGATTGTGCCAAAAAAGCAATTGAGGCAGATGCATGAGGAAGGAGGGGTTCACCTTCTTTCTCCCTGGTTGCAAGTTTATGAGGACAGGCTATCTTTTAAAATGGAAAAAAATCTAAAAGGAAATTTTTTAAAGCAAAAATTAGAAACAGGATATTTGGAAAAATATGGATATTAAGGAAAGCAAAGAAAAAGATGGCACAGGTAAGAATAAGGGTCCCAGGAGCTTCTTAAGTAAAGAGAAGGGCCTTTGAAGTCCTATTTGGAAAAAAAAACGAACAATAAAAATGTAACCACAGAGCAGAGGTCTTTGGGAAGTCTTGAAACATAAAGATATATCTAAGTCTTATGAGGGCAGCATGGTGTTTTATGTTTACATTTTGTCAGGGATACAGCTTTCCCAGGAATTCTTCCCTGTCTTGAGGAGAGACATTATCTACAAACAGGCGCAACTCAATTATGATTATCACTCAGAAAGCTGCGCATTGGTGAACTGTTGGTCATAGTCAACTCGGTTACCCCTGCCTCACCAAAAGCCTTTTCTCCATCAACTCCAGATAGCAGCCAAACAGGCTCTCACCTTCTCAGCTTTCATCTGCACATGAATCCTTTTTAATCTCCATTTCCCACCATTCACAGGACACTGAATTTTACCTCTGACAATTTATTTTTTGTATGAACTTACCAAACATAATAAGACACAAGCATTATCAGTCTCCAAAGAACTCGAGCCAACCTAGAAAGTCCCTCCAGAAATACCACAAAAATCTATTGGTCCATTGCTGTATACTCCAGCATTCACCATAAGTAACGCCATTAGTTTTTCTATTTGTTTCTGCCTTGTTTTTTAAAAATTTATTTTTATTTTTTATTTTCCATAAGTTATTGGCGTACAGGTCGTATTTGGTTACATGCATAAGTTCTTTAGTGGTGATGTGTGAGATTTTGGTGCACCCATCACCCGAGCAGTATATGCTATACCATATTTGTAGTCTTTTATCCATCGCCCCCCTTTCAGCCTTCCCCCCAAACCCCAAAGTCCACTGCATCATTCTTGTGCCTTTGTGTCCTCATAGCTTAGCTCTCACATGTCAATGAGAACATGTGATGTTTGGTTTTCCATTTCTGAGCTACTTTACTTAGAATATTAGTCTCTAATCTCATCCAGATCACTGCAAATGCTGTTTCATTCATTCCTTTTTAAGGCTGCATAGTATTCCATGGTGTGTGTGTGTGTGTGTGTGTATGTGTATGTGTGTGTATATATATATATATATGCGCAAATGCATTATCCAAAAGAAAATACATATTATATTTATACAACATAATCTTTCCTCCGTGAAAATTAAAAATCCCTTTTTCATGTCCTTCCCACTGTTATTCAGAATGTATCGTAGTGTTCTATTCTTTCTAGAATCAAGAAAGCCCCTTGGGACAAGTTAGATGCTCAGCAATGTCTACTAGCTCTGCAAGATCTCCTGAAGAATGAGACCTTCAAGACATAAGTGGGCTCACAGAAAAATAGAAAGGGCAGCTTGATCATATATATATATAATATATAATCATGGTATGTATCTATAATATATAATCATGGTTCCATGATTTTTGCAATTGTGAATTGTGCTGCTATAAACATGTGTGTGCAAGTGTCTTTTTTGAATAATGACTTCTTTTTCTCTGGGAAGCGGGACTGCTGGATCAAATGGTAGTTCTACTTTTAGTTATTTAAGGAATTGCCACACTGTTTTCCATAGCAGCTGTACTAGTTTACATTCCCACCAGCAGTGTAAAAGTGTTCCCTGTTTACCGCGTCCATGCCGACATCTACTCTTTTTTGATTATGGCCATTCTGGCAGGACTGAGGTGGCATTGCATTGTGATTTTGATTTGCATTTCCCTCATCATTAATGATATTGAGCATTTTTTCATGTTTGTTGGCCATTTGTATATCTTCTTTTGAGAATTGTCTATTCATGTCCTTAACCTACTTTGTGATGGTATTGTTTGGTTTTTTGTTACTGATTTGGTTGAGTTCACTGTAGATTCTTGATATTAGTCCTTTGTCAGATGTATAGATTTTGATGATTTTTCTCCCACTGTGTGGGTTGTCTGTTTACTCTGCTGACTGTTCCTTTTGCTATGCAAAAGCTCTTTAGTTTAATTACGTCCCAGCTATTTATCTTTGTTTTTATTGCATTTGCTTTTGGGTTCTTGGTCATGAAATCCTTGCCAAAGCCAATGTCTAGAAGGGTTTTTCCAATGTTATCATCTAGAATTTTTATTTTTTCAGGTCTTAGGTTTAAGTCCTTCATTCATCTTGAGTTGATTTTTATATAAGGTGAGAGATTCTCTTATTCTCCTACATGTGGCTAGCCAATTGTCCCAGCACTATTTGCTGAAAAGGGTGTCCTTTCCCCACTTTATGTTTTTGTTTGCTTTGTTGAAGATTAGTTGGCTGTATTGGGGTTCATTTCTGGGTTCTCTCTTGTGTTCCATTGGTCTATGTGCCTATTTTGTACCACTACAATGCTATTTTGGTGACTATGGCCTTATAGTATAGTTTGAAGTCAGGTNTCATCTTGAGTTGATTTTATATAAGGTGAGAGATTCTCTTATTCTCCTACATGTGGCTAGCCAATTGTCCCAGCACTATTTGCTGAAAAGGGTGTCCTTTCCCCACTTTATGTTTTGTTTGCTTTGTTGAAGATTAGTTGGCTGTATTGGGGTTCATTTCTGGGTTCTCTCTTGTGTTCCATTGGTCTATGTGCCTATTTTGTACCACTACAATGCTATTTTGGTGACTATGGCCTTATAGTATAGTTTGAAGTCAGGTAGTGTGATGCCTCCAGATTTGTTATTTTTGCTTAGTCTTGCTTAGGCTATGTGGGCTCTTTTTTGGTTTCATATGAATTTTAGAATTTTTTTTTCAAATTCTGTGAAGAACGATAGTGGTCTTTTGGTGGGGATTGCATTGAATTTGTAGATTGCTTTTGGCAGTATGATCATTTTCACAATATTGATTCTACCCATAAGAGCATGGGATGTGTTTCCATTTGTTCATGTCGTCTATGATTTCTTTCAGCAGTGTTTTGTAGTTTTCCTTGTAGAGGTTTTTGACTCCTTGGTTAGGTATATTCCTAAGTTTTTTTTTTTTTTTTTGCAGCTATTGTAAAAGGGGTTGAGTTTTTGATTTGATTCTCTGCTTAGTCGCTGTTGGTGTATAGAAGAGCCACTGTTTTGTGTACATTAATCTTGTATCTGGAAACTGATGAATTCTTTTATAGTTCTAGGAGCTTTCTGGAGGAGTCCTTAGGGTTTTCAAAGTACATGATCATATCATCAGCTAACAGTGACAGTTTGACTTCCTCTTTACTGATTTGGAAGCCCTTTCTTGGTCCATTGCTGTATACCCCAGCATTCACCATAAGCAACACCGTTACTTTTTCTGTTTGTTTCTGCCTCATTTATTTTATTTTATTTTTTATTTTTTTGAGATGAAGTCTCTCTCTCTCCCCACGCTGGAGTGCAGTGGCACGATCTCAGCTCATTGCAACCTCCACCTCCCAGGTTCAAGCAATTCTCCTGCCTCAGCCTCCTGAGTAGCTGGGACTACAGGCGCACACCACTACACCCAGCTAATTTTTTGTATTTTTAGTATAGACGCGGTTTCATCATGTTGGCCAGGCTGGTCTCAAATTCCTGATCTCAAGTGATCCACCTGCCTTGGCCTCCCAAAGTGTTGGGATTACAGGATTACATTTCATGTACCCAGCCTACATGAAATATCCTTTCTGAGGATTGAGCTTGGCACACAGACAGGGCCTGGTGAAATGGTGGGTGGGGACCAAGGGGTCTCACCACGGTGTCTTTCGATGGCCTGGCTTTCTTTGCTTTGATGTGCACTGGTTCTTCAGGCCTGGCTCAATGTATTCCCCCTGGTTCATGTTTCCAAGGCAGACTTTCTCAGTGTCTCTGTCCAAACTCTAACAATCTAAACAGCATGGCCCTGCCGTGGCTTTTCTTCTTTGAGGTGAGAAGTCCTGAACCACAGCCTTCCATCCCAGTCCAGACAGCTGTGGATGGCCAAGGCGGGGAGGAGAGGTAGGTTCTCTGAGGAGAGGATGTGGGTGGGGAGTAACTGGTATCTCTGCTATAGTTCCCTACAATCTCCCCCTCTGTTCTGGTCTATCTGGGTAATGAGCAAATTTCTGCTCCTTATTGTCTTAGACTTTTAATCTTAATAATTAATGCAATTATCCACCAAACTACTTGTTAAACAGATTCTGTGAGAATTAGTGTCTAATATTCTAACCTCTGGTTATTCATTCTATAAAATGACAAGCTCTGGGAATACCTTTGGGGTTAGGTTCTTTCGGGGCAAAGGATCTTGATAGAAAGAGCAAAGTCCTTTTGGGTGTGGTTCTGTGTGCAGGTCTAAGTATAGTTGCTTAGAATGGGCCCCAGGAAAATCCTGAAAGTGGGTGAGGTTTCTGTGTCTTCTTCTGGAGCCCCCCTCACGCTTCCTGGCAAGTTATCCTGAAGACTTCCATTTGCACAGAGCTTTATAGTTTGCCAACAACTTGACGTAGATTATCTCATCTCCTGCTCACAAATACCCTGAGGAAGGTATCATTACCATCGTCATTTTATAGCTGAATTACTTTATCATTTTATAATCAAAGATACTGGGGCTCATCCAACGAATATTTATAGAGTAAACCAGGTGTCAGGCCCAGTGGAAACACAACGATGAATGAACAATACCCAGGTCCTCCCTTCAGGGAGGCCAGCAGAGAATACTAACCTCAAGCAGGAAGTGACAGCACAGCACTAGGCTATGAGGCCTCATAGAAGGACCAATGATCCCAGAATGGAACAGCTTTCTGCAGGAGTCATTGCCTGATTTTTTATAGGACCATGGTTAGTAAGATAACAAGAGCTGCAGGAAAAGCATTCCAGGCCATCCCATTCATTCTTATTTGACCTCTCAAAGAGGAGATCTACCAATTCAAATGATTTCCAGTGGTGGCATTGGAATCTTCAAACCAAAAGAGGTCCTTGGAGCAGGCAGTGTATGGGCTAGTGTGGGCCCAGACATGTCCTCCTGCAGTCCCCAGGTTGGATGTGCCTCCTTACAGGGACTGCAGACCAGCCTCTGGGACACAGGCTGAGTAGGCCTGACAACTGTGGCTTCCTCTTCCGAGGCAGAGCATACAGTAACTCCTCATTCCTCCCCTCCATGAGAGATCCCATTATACCACATAGAGGGCAGCCCTTCTGGAAGTGACAACCGGGGAAATGGAGTCAAAGCTCTGCAACCGCAAAGGCACAGTCTAATACACACAAGTACCAAGAAGTGTTATAGGCTGAGTATCCCTAATCCAGCAATCCGAAATCTGGAAAGCTCCAAAATCTAAACTTTTTAAAGTGCTGACATGATGCTTTGCTTTCTGATGGTTCAGGGTGTACAAACTTTGTTTCATGCACAAAATATTATATAAACTTACATTCAGGTTGTATGTATAAGGCATATGTGAAACATAAGTGAATTTCATGGTTAGACTTGGGTCCCATTTCCAAGATATCTCATTATGTATATGCAAAAATTCCAAAGTCTAAAAAAAATCAAAAATCCAAAACACTCTGGTTCCAAACTTTTTGGATAGGGGAGATTCAACCTAGCAATTGTTTGTGGTCAGAGGTGAGAGTTCAATCCAGAACAACTTTTCCTGTTTCTTCGACCTCCCTAAAGAATACATAGAACCTGAATCTCCCCTGCAGAGGTGCAAAGGCAGCTAATCCCCCAGAGCAGCAAACAGATCTCCAGAATTTTCCCCCAAGAGTCTAGTTCAGCGTCTCCAGGGATTGTCAGGCATTTTCACCACTGCATGCCTTTGATTTTTCTCTCAATTGGGCACAACAGAAAATTTAATTATTTTGGGGAAAAAAATATATGACTTTCAGCCATGCTCACTCCCCTTTAAAGCCATCTGGGATACCAAAATGGGTGAGATAAGTGTAAAATAATTTTAAAAGATGCCCTTCCTAGAAATAGTACAGAACTGCTTCCTTATGTGGTTTGTTGGTGGCCAGGGGTCTGCAGGCTGTCCTGGATCCAGGCCCAGGAAGTGACTCAGATGTGGCAAAGAAGCCATGTTGTTGAAGAATATCCCGGGGTTGGATTTGGGAAAGGCACATATTCGATGATGATATAAATTCTGGTCTTGTGCACATATTGTTTTGCAAAATCCAGGCATGAGATCATTTGGCTTGAATATTTTTCTCTGAGGGTTTCTCACAGACAAACACAGTTATCTGAATTGAGTTAGACCAGGGGAAAGGCATTTTAGGGATTATCTGATTGTACATGTAGACATTTAAGCGTTTCTCAGGACAAAATCCAAGCATTTTCTATTTGCTCTCTGGAGGAAAAGCCCACGGATCTCTTATCATGTCATCTTTTTCTACTGCTTTATGGAGAAGAACTTACAATGTTTTCTCCAAATCACTGGATAAGAAGAAAGAACAGCTGTTGCTCTTCTTTCAGGCAGCATTTATTTGACTAGATGAGTAGTTGGTTGGTTTGGTTTGGTTTCTTGTTTTAGACAATTTGGAAGAATTAGAGCCTCTAAGATTACTCACAGTTTTAACTAGGACTTTCTACTGTAAGCGGGAGGTCATGAATAATACCCACTTTAAAGAAGTTGTAGTGCCTCTTTCCAGAAGAGACTGGTTTGACACATCACACCCTTGTGGTGTTTCTGACCACTTACATCAGAATCACCCCAGGGAAACCAGTTAAACCACATATATCTGGACTCCACTCCAGAGAGCCTCAGGGAGTGATCATGGGCCCAGAAATCTGCAGGTGTTTCTGATGCCCACTACACTTGCAATCCATAGCCCTACCAATACCAAAGAAAGTGGTCATTTCCTCATTCTGCCACATCTTTTGCTTGATTCTGCTCAGAATTTTTTCTTAATATAACAACGAAGTCCAAAATATTACCACTCAACAGAAAGGTACAAAAAATTCAGGCATATTAACAGTGTGAAATACTAAAGGGCGGCTGGGCACGGTGCCTCATGCCTGTAATCCCAGCACTTTAGGAGGCCTGTAGCCCCAGCCACTTGGGAGGCTGAGGCAGGAGAATCGCTTGAACCCAGATAGCGGAGGTTGCAGTGAGCTGAGATTGTGCCACTGCACTCCAGCCTGGGCAAGAGAGCAAGACTCCAGCTCAAAAAACAAAACAAAACAAAACAAAACAAAAAAACCTGAAGGGCAAGAAAGAAGCTGAAGTCTAACTGATCATCACTTTCTTGAGTGGAAGAGAGAGAGCAGCAAGTGTCCTAAGGCAGACTTGCAGGCCAGAGGGGAAAGGAGACACCTCAGAGTCTTGTGCAAGAGGCCAGGTAGGGCAAGTTTTATCTTTTCTTTTATCTGCAAAATGTTTAGAGTCATCTTCTGCAATCAAGAGGCTTGCAAATGAGGACAGACTCAGACAAGCTCAGAAATCAAGTATTCTCAAGAAAGAAGAAAGAGCAAAGTTTATGATATCCTGAGAAGATGGATAAAGAAGGTGCACCCCCGTATTCGGAATACTAGAAATGGGGTAATGCTCATTGAAATTTGCAAGATGTTTTAGGTGTATAGAAATGCAATGACTGAATAACACAACTGGTCATAAACTTAAGGTATTATTATCTCAATAGATATTCCAGATTGGAACTACAAATACATTCAAGAAATATTTTAAAATTTAGGGATTATAGACCTATATCAGGTTATTAAGGTAACTGGTGATATTTGAGATGCATGCCTCAATTTAAGGCTGATTTCCTTGGAGAATAATCGATATATTCCAGCAATTTTTCTTGGGGTCACATCAAAATATGGTATTTCTGGGGTTTTCATGTCCTCTGTTGCATTGCAGCAGCCGTATAGCAGGACATGAATTTCAATTCTATTTCTCCTGCTTATTAGCTGTGAAATGTTGGGTAATTTACTTTACCTTTTTGGGCCTCAGTTTCCTCATTTGTAAAATTAAATATCTATATGTGTGTATTGCCATTATATATTTACCATATATACACACTATATATGTATTTTAAATTATATACATAATTTATATATTACATACATTTATATATTATATATTATATA
>NW_016805021.1:89681-103081 GCF_001698545.2 Rhinopithecus bieti
ATGTATTTGTATAAATACATATTTAAATTATATATGATTTATCAATTTATATTATATAAAATATAAATATATAGGCGAGGGCAGTGGCTTGAGCCTGTAATCCTCAGCACTTCAGGAGGCCAAAGCAGGCACATCACTTAATGTCAGGAGTTCAACACCAGCCTAGCCAACATGGTGAAACCCCGTCTCTACAAAAAATACAAAAATTAACCAGGCATGGTGGTGGGCACTGTTATCCCAGCTACTTGGGAGGCTGAGGCAGGAGAATCACTTGAGCCCAGGAGATGGAGGTTTCAGTGAGCTGAGATTGCGCCACTGCACTCCAGCCTGGGCGACAGAACAAGACTCCGTCTCTCTCTCTCTATATATATATATACATATATATAATTTAAATGTATGTATATACACACTATATATATTTTAAATTATGTGGTACATATATATACCATTTAATTAAATGGTATGTACATATATACACACATACTATTACAAGAAGAATGACAAAATCCTCCTGTAGCCACTAAATTACTGTGGTAAATTTAGCTTGTTGACCTACTGTAACATGGGAAACATACTGTGTTTCACAGCGGAGGTAGATCAGTGCTGATGTGGGCTCAATGTGCTATCTTGGTCTTCTTGGTATCAATTTCTTACATCTTTATTGTAAACACATTTATATATGTGTATAAAATACTATTTTATAGAATAATCATGAGAATGAAATATATGATCATGTTTGTGAAAGTGACTGTCATGAGGTGGGTGGGTACTCTGTGAACGCTTCTGAATCATGACATTTTAAGCTGAGTTCTAGGTGAAACATGTTCTGTACATCTGGTCACAAATCATAATTTTAGACCCTACACCAAAACGTCTACACTAAAAATACATAGGAAAAAATTATACATGAATACACTTATCAATTGGCAAATTAAAACACAACTTCATTTATTTCTGAGTTTTAAAACAAGGTATGAGAAATGCTCTGACTTTGTTTAGCAGAAAAGTGACTTACTAAATAGAAAACGCTAAGTGTCTACACGTGAGAATCCATGTTACCTAGGTAAGTCTGAAGGGCAGCTGTGTCAGAGGTCCCCTTCTCTCACCTCCTTATGTTGAAACAGTTGAGGAAGAATTAGACTTCCTCCACAAGACAGGCAGGACCAATATGTGAATTTCCAGGTTCTGAGAAAAAGAACATGGCCTAGAAGCTTTGGCTGACTCTGGCATTCCTCATAAATTATGGAAGGTGTAATTAATTCTTTTCCATTCTGAATACACTTAACTTCTCTGTTCTCAAATGCAACTTTGTACTTTATATTCTGTTCTCCCACATGGTTCTGGTGGAGAATGAAATAATTTATATTTCTATTACAACTTTCCTGGTGCTGTCAAAAATTCCATTGTGTAAACAGCTTTTTAAATGCAACTGATAGAATCCCAAAAAGAATTTCAATAGGCATGTGTGAACTCATGTGTCATCTAAGTAATCAACAGAAAGCAGATGTTTGGATGCAAACACAGACTAACCATTTTCTTGTGGCTACTAAATTACTGTGAATTTGGCTTGCTGACCTACAGTGGTATGTGAAAAGTGCCATACGTGCGTATTCTTTTTTATGCTGGAGGTAGATTAGTGCTAGTTTGCGATCTACGTGGTAGCTTGGTCTTCTTGGTACCAATTTTCTTACATCTTTTATTTTAATCACATTTTAAAAATATTTCTTACATCCTTTATTTTAATCTCTTTTTTTTTTGCAATTTTCCTATCTATCAGCTTATTTTTTCCTATGTAACACTAGAAAAAGGAAATTATTAAAGGACATTTTTTCTTATAATTTCTATTTTCTAATTAAATCATATCTTACAACATTTATCCTCGGCCGGGTGCAGTGGCTCATGCCTGTAATCCCAGCACTTTGGGAGGCCAAGGTGGGTGGATCACGAGGTCAGGAGTTCAAGACCAGCCTGGCCAAGATGGTGAAACCCCGTCTCTGCTAAAACTACAAAAATTAGCCAGGTGCGGTGGCAGGTGCCTGTAATCCCAGCTACTTGGGAGGCTGAGGCAGGAGAATCGCTTGGGCGGGGGCGGCAGAGATTGCAGTGAGCCGAGATCGTGCCACTACACTCCAGCTTGGGCAACACAGTGAGACTCCATCTCAAAAAAAAAAAAAAAAGATTATCCTCTAAAACTTTCACTGGTGGTAAATATTTACATAACACTTGACAATTTATAATGTTCAGTTTTTCCTTTGATCTTTACATCAACACTGTGAGAGAGGCAAAGCAAGAATGGCTACCTCCACCGCCACCCCCTAACTCCCGTAAATTAGTAAAATTTCCTAATTTTACAAATTAAGACACTGACGTTAGAAACTCCAGAAAGAATGTAAAATGACTTGTTGGTTGTTCATTCTAAATAACTATAAATATATCTTTTCAATGACAAAACACGCTTTTTCAGCTTCCTGTGGTTTTCTTGAGTTCTAAATCATTACCCAAAAGAAACCCTAAAGAAGTAAAGTTCATGGTACATGTTCTCACATGGTTAAACCCTACTGCAACAAATACTATTCTAAAGAAGGTAATGAAAATAATAAGAGTAACTTATGTTAATCATGATTATTATATATCAGGTAATGTATTAAGTGTTTCATGTGTTTATGTGTTTCATATTTATGTGTTTCATCTCATTTAATCCTTTCGACATTTCTAAGCAGAGAGGAATTGTTATCTCTATCTTACAAATAAGGGAAATACATTTGGAGAGATCTAGCCACTTGTTCAAAATCATGGATACAGTATTGTTGAATTTAGTAATGGACCCAGCTTAATCTGACTCCAAGCCCAGAACTCTTAAGAAGTGCTTTACGGCCAGGCGCAGTGGCTCATGCCTGTAATCCCAGCACTTTGGGAGGTCGAGACGAGTGGATCACCTGAGGTCAGGAGTTTGAGACCAGCCTGACCAACATGGAGAAACCCTGTCTTTACTAAAACTACAAAATTAGCTGGGCATGATGGCGCATGCCTGTAATCCCAGCTACTCAGGAGACTGAGGCAAGAGAATCTCTTGAACCCGGGAGGCAGAGGTTGTGGTGAGTGGAGATTGTGCCATTGCACTCCAGCCTGGACAACAAGAGCAAAACACTGTCTCACAAAAAAAAAAAAAAAAAAAAAAAANAGACGAGTGGATCACCTGAGGTCAGGAGTTTGAGACCAGCCTGACCAACATGGAGAAACCCTGTCTTTACTAAAACTACAAAATTAGCTGGGCATGATGGCGCATGCCTGTAATCCCAGCTACTCAGGAGACTGAGGCAAGAGAATCTCTTGAACCCGGGAGGCAGAGGTTGTGGTGAGTGGAGATTGTGCCATTGCACTCCAGCCTGGACAACAAGAGCAAAACACTGTCTCACAAAAAAAAAAAAAAAAAAAAAAAGGAAGTGCTTTAAACAAAACTAATTCTACATCTGTGCTGATGATTCAAAATAAAGGTATTTGTAGAACTCTCTACAAATAATTGTCTTTTTCAAAAAAAGAGATCAGTAGTACATTGCTGGTGCAATTGCAAAATGATACTGCCACTTTGAAAAACAGCCCGTCAATCTCTTGATTGACAAAGAGTAAGCATATACCTTGATAAAGGTAAGCATACACATAGCATATGATACAGCAATCCCACTCCTGGGTATTTACTCAAGAGAAATGAAAACACATGTCTGCAGCAAGACTTGAGTTGGAATATTCATAGTAGCTTTACGCATGATAGCTCCAAACTGGATCAACCCAAATGTCTACTAACTGATAAATGGATAAAAATACAAAAATTAGCTGGGTGTGGTGGTGCATGTCTGTAATCCCAGCTACTCAGGAGGCTGAGGCAGGAAACTTATCTGACCCCAGGAGGTGGAGGTTGCAGTGAGCCAAAATCTCACCACTGCACTCAAGCCTAGGCAACAGAGTGAGATTCTGTCTCAAAAAATAGAAAAGGACAAGGAATGGAATTTCAGGCAAAGAACTCAAAACAATGCTTTCCAAGCCTAGATGATATGGTTTGGCTCTGTGTCCCCACCTAAATCTCATCTTAATTGTAATCCCCAGGTGTTGAGGGAGGAACCTGGTGGGAGGTGATTGGATTATGGGGCAGTTTCCCCATGCTGTTCTTGTGATAGTTGAGTGAGTTTTCACAAGATGTGACGATTTTATAAATGGCAGTTTCCCCTGCACATTCACTCTCCCTCTCTCCTGCCATCTTGTAAAAAAAAGGGTCTGTTTCCCCTTCTGCTGTGATTGTAAGTTTCCTGAGGCCTCCTCAGCCATGTGGAATTGTGAGTCAATTAAACTTCCTTTGTTTATAAATTACCCAGTCTCAGGTAGTATCTCTATAGCAGTGTAAAACCAGACTAATACGCTAAGGGATGATGAGAACCCTTGGGAGAGTCTTCTTCAAACTGTAGGTCCCTCTCCTGAAGATTCAGACTTAGGAGGTCCAGGACTCCTCTGTGGGGTCCAGGATTCTGCAGTTTAAATAGGCTCATGAGGGATTATAATCAGGGGAATTTGGGTAACAGTACCGAAAAACAAACCTGCTTATAACCAAGGAACCAGGCTATCTGGTGGCATTTATATGGGTATTTGCCCAATCTGAATCTGTAATTTGAAGCTGCTTTAATGACACACAACAAAGTCTCTTTAAGATCCCTGTTATGAAGCAATTACTATTGCTCTGGGACTCAGCTGAGTCTCCTCCTGAAGGAACTCCGTTCAAAGTGGCTGATGTGCTGGGTGTGCCAGGACAAGACTAAATAAGCTCCTGGCTTGTACAGATCCATTGTGGCCCTTCACAAAGTGGGTGTAAGGCAGAATCACAGCTGTTTTCTGAGCAGCGGCTTCCAAGCACACACTGAAGACACCCACCCAGCCTATGCCCCTTTATGAGGCTGAACCAGTGCCTCAAGTAGGAAAAAAGCTGAGAAACTGAAGGGAGAAGTACACTTAATATTCTCAAAACAGATATTGATCTTTTTTCAGGAAAAATTTAGCCTGGAGTAGAATGAGCATCAGATAAATATCTTGAAATAGCTGAAGCGTGCTCATGTGGCAGACAGAATTGGCCTTTTCCCCGCTCTCCTGAGGGACAGAGGTTTGGCTTTTGCTCCATGCTCCTAAGTGGGTAGAAGCTATGGAGAGGGGGTATTTTGGGCTTGACAAAAGGAAGAACAAATAGAAAGAACAAGGAGTTACAGCCAGACCAATTGCTGCTTACCTGCTGGCTCTGCCCTCACTCACTCACTGTGGGAACTTGGGCAAGCAGTTAAGCTCTCTGCATTTTCTCAGTTGCAACATGGAAATAACATTTGCAGGGCTGTGGCAAGGATTAAATGAGATATTTGTAAAGCTCTTAACAGAGTGCTGGGCACATAATCAGAGCTCAATATGGGGTAGATTATAAAAATAAGAACCGTCAAGGCTGAGAAAGGTGAAGGGGTTGCCTAAAGTGGAAATCAGTTTCCTGTCACCACAGGTGTGCAAGCACAGTCTCCACTCACCCTTAGGAACGGATGAGTGAGGAGTGGGGAGGGGTCTAAGCATCACTTGCATGGTTGGATAGGAAAACATTTGAAGTCCTTTTTACCCTGAGCAATTTTATGACTCTTAGAGAAGGTAGGGAACATATTTTTGTGCTTATAAAAAAATTGTTCTTTTCCTTTTACTGAAAACACTCTCTATGCAGCCAGCCTTTAACCTTTGAGTTTAAAAATCTTAGGCCTTATGATTTCTACTGGGAAGTTAAGACATTACACAATGTTCACTCCTATTTTATCTTTAATAACAAAGCTTGAAATGTGAGTCCCAAAACAAAGTTATGGCAAAATACATACCAGAATAGCAAGGAAAATAACCACACAGAAGTTTTGATGGACATGCCCACTGCATAAAGAATGCTGTTACCTCTAGAACAGTTAAGGAAACAGCATTATCTGTGAGTCATGGGATGCTGGAACTGTAAGTTTTCCTAAATGCATCATACAGATGAGCCAATGTTTGCAAGAATTGAAATAAAGGTAAAGGGAAAACAGTATGGACTTCCTGTAAGCCTACTGAAAATTTGTGTCAGATACTTTAAATTAAAAATAGTACATTAGGCCAGGTGTAGTGGCTCATACCTGTAATCCCAGCACTTTGGGAGGCTGAGGCAGGTGGATCACCTGAGGTCAGGAGTTTGAGACCAGCCTGGCTGGTGAACATGCTGAAACCCCATCTCTACTAAAAATACAAAAATTAGCTGGGCATGGTGGCACACACCTGTAATCCCTGCTACTCAGGAGGCTGAGACATGAGAATGGCTTGAACCCGGGAGGCAGAGGTTGCTGTGAGCCAAGATCTCATCACTGCACTCCAGCCTGGGTGACAAAGCAAGATTTTGTCTCAAAAAAAATAAATAAATAAATAAAAATAATACATTAAGTACATGCATTTATATCTCTTTTGTCCAAAAGACCACCAGTCAAGACATATGAAAAAATAAATATATATATGTATGTTATTATAGTCCAAAGAAGAGGAGGCAACAGCCACTTAGAAGTATAAAAGTTCTGAAGCTGGCACAGTGGCTCATGCCTGTAATTTCAGCATTTTGGGAGGGTAAAGTGGGAAGATTACTTGAAGCCAGGAATTCAAGACCAGTCTGGGCAACATAGTGAGACCCCTGTCTCTACAAAAAATAAAGTAAAATAAAATATTTGAAAAAAGTGGATCTAGGAGTAGTGACTGGTAGAACAGAGCTGAAAAAGTTGAAATCTAAGAACTTTCAAAGGGAGGCATCAGTGAGAAGCAAGCCAGTTCACACTACAGAAACCTAGGAAGTCTTAGGAATTAAGAGTGTTAGGTATTTTGGAAAATGTAGGTTAATTATGGAAATAAAAACAGAGGACTGGTTGAAAGTCATGGAAAGAGAATTTATAATTCCATGTTTTCCCCTCCCCACCCAGCAGGGAACTACTCCTTCCACCCCCACCAACACTCCCACTCCCGTAGTCTGGAAATTACACACTTATTCTCTGGAAAAAGTGGACATTAGAGGCTCCCCATTCTGGGACATCAGCACATCTTAGATCTTAGGGAAGGGTGGAAGGGAGATGTTCCATTGAAAATAGGAAGGTTGAGTAAAAGTCTGAGTAGTAAACTAAGAGTCCCTCAGTCTCTTTCTCCACTGGAAAACAATGGCAGCCAGTAAAGTGGCACACAGGTGGAAGACTGGAGTCTTTTTCTTTGAAAGAAATGTAAAGATTCCAAAGAAAAGGTCTACAAACTCTGACATTTTAGGACTTGCAATTAAAGAACAGTTTACCACTTGATCTCTCTAGAGCAGGGACTACCATTAAACAACTATCAATGAGCTCCATAATATGTCACTATTAAATTTGATCAGACAATTAAGGTCAATAGATTCCTCCAACATGAAAGACAAAACAAAACACACAAGAAAAGAAAAAAAAGGATCTAGAGGAAATAGAGATATTACAGAGAGCAGAATATTAAAAGAATTCTAATATCCTCGAAGAAATGGGAGAAAACATGAAACAAGAACAGGATGTTATGAAAAAACAATTTGAGTATTGAAAAAGTGCCCTTGATAGCTGAAATAAAAATTCAACAGAAAGATTGGAAGATAAAATATCTCCCAGAGAGATGATGAAAAAGACAAAAGATAGGCAATAGGAGAGAAAATATCAAAAAAGTTAGAGTCAATCTAGAAAGTTCTATATCTGACTAATAGGAGTCAAGAAAGAGAGATCAGAAAAAATAAAAAAAATTATTAAATATATAATAAAAGATATTTCTCAGTATTTAATGAAATTATTCTCCAGATTGAACATGAGAATTGTATGCCCAACCTAATGAATTACCAAGGTTCACCAAGTCATGTTATTTTAAATTACAATGGAAATTACACGGAGAATAAAGAGTAGATCCTAAAAGTTTCCAGAGAAAGAAAAATAGTGGGGGGAAAAAGTGAACATTTAAAGAGTAAGAAACAGAATAGTGTCAGATTTATCAACAGCAGCATCAGAACTTAAAAGACAATAGAGCTATCAAAATTATAAGTCAAAGAGATATAGAATTCTATACCCAAACTCTCAAGTATGAGGGTAAAATGACATTTTAAGACATCCTAAGTCTCAAAAACTTTACATTTCAGCAACCACTAAAAATGTGCTCCACCAAAATGAGGGTGTAAAACAAGAAAGAGCAAAACGTGGGATTCAGAAAATGGGATCTGTACAGACCTAGAAAGGCACAGTTCAAGGCCGGGCATGGTGGCTCATGCCTGTAATCCCAGCACTTTGGAAAACTGAGGCGGGTGGATCACCCGAGGCCAGGAGTTCGAGACCAGCCTAACCAACATGGCGAAACCCCACCTCTACTGAAAATACGAAAATTAGCTGGGTGTGGTGGAACATGCCTGTAATCCCAACTACTTGGGAGGCTAAGGCAGGAGAATAGCTTGAATCCAGGAGGCAGAGTTTGCAGTGAGCCAAGATTGCGCCATTGCACTCCAGCCTTGGCGATAAGAGCAAAACTCTATCAAAAAAAAAAAAAAAAAAAAAAAAGCACTGCTCAGATCCCCTTCAGAAAATGACTTGTTGCTCTTGCTGCCCAACTGAAAACGGTGTGATTAGCTGACAATCTATAGCTAGTAGTTCCTTTGGGATCTGCCTCAACTTTTGAGCCAAGGTCACATTTTTCTTGGGGTAGCCCTTAGTCAATGACTAAACAAGATGTTGAAGACATAATGTGAGTGTCTCCAAAGGACAGTGTTTGCACTGGTGCTCCCCATTGGGCTGGTGGAATCTTTGTCAGGTTTGCAACTCAGGGCGGCAGCTCCCCTGTCCAATTCTTAATTTCCTTTTCCTTTCAGAGCAATTGCTCCTTCATAAATCTTTTGCATTCTTAACTGTCTTAACGACCTGCTTAGGCTAGAAGAGCTCTGGGCTCTGAAAAGGTAACCTCTAGGTTAAAAAAACTGATTAGATAATCTGATATTTCTACCATGTAGAAAATTGTTTTAAGAGGAATTTTATAATTTTGTGAGAGGGTCTAGAAAGACTAAGGGACACATATGTACAAGAGTAAAAGTAAGAAAAAAAGAAATGCAAATAATAACTGCAGATAAGCAAAAAATTATAAAATGGAGGAAATATAATTATACCACTTAACTTGCCTGGGAACATAAAATGTAAAAACTAAATATTAATTTATTTATTTTATTTTAAAATTTTGAGACAGAGTCTCACTCTGTCACCCAGGCTGCAGTGCAGTGGCATGATCTCGGCTCACTCCACCTCCTGGGTACAAGTGATTCTTGTGCCTCAGCCTCCTGAATAGCTGGGACCACAGGTTTGTGCCACCATGCCCGGCTAATTTTTGTAAGTTTAGTGGGGATAGGGTTTCACCATGTTGGCCAGGCTAGTCTCGTACTCCTGGCCCTAAGCCTTGGCCTTCCAAAGTGCTGGGATTACAGGCATGAGCCACTGCACCCAGCCAAATATCAATTGAATTAAAAAGTTGTGACACTATATTGAGACAAGGCAAGCACGGATGATAGAGAAAGGGAGCTAAATCCCCATTCTGCCATTCGTTAGAAAGTCAAGAGATAATATCTAAAATTGAGGTGTCTGTAATGGCAGTGTAAATATGGCAAATATCAGAAGAAACAGCTGAAGTTCAAAGTTTTGCCTCTGAGGCATAAGACTAAATCCTAAAGCAGAGGAATACAGTCCTCCTTCATGAGCCTTTAAATACAATTTGACTTTATCTTTGTTTAGATAAAATATTTAAAAATTAATTTACAAAAAGAATGTTAACTCATAGGCTAGAAGTAGAAACCTCATTAACAGGCATTGGTTCCCAGCAGGAATCTGCAGAAATACAGAGGGAAGAATGGTGGGGGGAGGGGCCGTAGCCTGAATTGCCCTAGTCCCAGGCACCAGCCCCAGTGCAGTGCATGGGGCTGCAAGGTCTCCTCTGCTAAGAGGCTGTGATTCTGTATGTTATAAACTGAGTGACGTGGTTTGGCTCTGTGTCCCCACCCAAATCTCATCTTGCAGCTCCCATAATTCCCACGTATTGTGGGAAGGACCTAGTGGGAGATAATTTAATCATGGGGGCAAGTCTTTCCCATGCTGTTCTCATGATAGTGAATAAGTCTGATGAGATCTGATGGTTTTAAAAACAGTTTCCCTGCACAAGCTCTCTTTTTGCCGGCTGCCATCCATGTAAGGTATGAGTTGCTCCTCCTTGCTTTCTGCCACGGTTGTGAGGCCTCCCCAGTCATGTGGAACTGTGGGTCCATTAAACCTTTTTCCCATATAAATTACCCAGTCTCAGGTATGTCTTTATTAGCAGCATGAAAACAGACTAACACACTGAGAATCCCTGATCAGCAAGTTCTTCCTCCATTAACTCTACCCACTCGTTTATCAAAGATGGAATTTCCTGGCCTGTTGAGGGGATATTCTTGAGTCTGGAATTTACTTATTGGAAAAGAAGAGAAACAGAATTGTTATCAGTTATCTGGCTGGGGGAAATTCAAATATGATAATAAAAGAAAGAGAAAACATCCAATTCAGTGGGCTGCTTTTGTCAGGAAATCTTATTAAACTGTTGCTCAGTGCTCAGTGTCCATGATAAAGGGCACCAGGGCAGCTTTGGAGAGAGATTTAAAAGCAGGTACAGAAGAGGAAAGTCCAGCAGGTCAGGGTAAGGAAGAAACACTGTATTTGCTCCCCAGGCTGATGATCAGATTATAATGGGGAAGCTTGCTTCAGATAAGGCATGGTGACCCATAATTTTGTCATTTTGAGAATGTAATATAAATAAATTCATCTAATATGTGACCTTTATGATTGGCTTTTTTTTCACTCAGCATAATGTCTTTGAGGTCCATCCAAGTTTTTGCATGTATCAATAATTAAGCACAATAGTTTGTTTAACCATTCTCCTATTAAAAGACATTTTGGTTGTTTCCAGTTTGGGGCTACTACAAGTAAACCTGCAATGAACATTATGTCAAGGTTTTGTATGGATATAAGTTTTAATTTATCTGGGATAAATTTCCAGGAATGCAATTGCTGGGATGGTTAGAATATGTTTAGCTATGTAGAAAACTGCCATACTGGCTGGGCATGGTGGCTCACGCTTTGGGGCACAGCACTTTGGGAGGCTGAGGCAGGCAGATCACTTCAGGTCAGGAGTTCAAGACCAGCCTGGCCAACATGGGGAAACCCCATCTCTATTAAAAATACAAAAATTAGCCAGGTGTGGTGGGGTGCACCTGTAATCCCAGCTACCTGGGAGCTGAGGCAGGAGAAGGGCTTGAACCCGGGAGGCAGAGGCTGCAGTGAGCCAAGATTATGTCACTGCACTCCAGCCTGGGTGACAGAGCAAGACTCCATCTCCAAAAAAAAAAAAAAAAGAAAAGAAAAGAAAACTGCCTTTCTATTTTTCAGAGTATCTGTGTCATTTTACATTCCCGCCAGCAACATAAGAAGGGTCGACTGTCTCCACATTCTCACCAGCCTTTGGTATTGTTTTATTTCTTTTTTGAAAGATCAGAAACTTCCTGCTGCTTTCCATTTTTTCTCTTAAAAAAATCAGTATTATGTCTGTATATAAAACCTATGTACAGGTTGGGCACGGTGGCTCACTCCTGTAATCCCAGCTCTTTGGGAGGCTGAGGTGGGTGGATTACTTGAGGTCAGGAGTTCAAGACCAGCCTGGTCAATGTGCTGAAATCCCATCTCTACTAAAAAAGAAAAAAAAATTAGCCAGGCATGGTGGTGCAGGCCTGTAGTCCCAGCTACTCGGGAGGCTGAGACAGGAGAATTGCTTGAACCCGGGAGGCGGAGGTTGCAGTGAGCAGAGATTGCGCCACTGCACTCTAACCTGGGTGACAAAGCAGGACTCCATCTCAAAAAAAAAAAAACAAAAAAAACAAAAAACAAAAACACACACACACACACACACACACAAATCCTATGTACATTTAAAGCAAAATAGTAAAGCAAACACCTGTTAACACACCATCCAATTTAAAAACTAAAGCATTACCAAACCTAATTCCACTGCTCTGCCTTTCCCACTAAGAAGATAACCACACTACTGACAGTGTACACCAGTTCTCTGGGAAAAAACTTTGATTTGCAGTTCTTGTCAATTTCCATGGTGTAAGTAATCCCGCGTGACTGATGTCAAGTTACCAACCTAAAGTAGCTGAGTGCAGAGCTGGAAGAGATGTGTGGAGTCGATCGTGGCAAGCCTGTACAAATCTGTTCCAGCATCACTGTTCCTAAACTTGGTATTTATCATTCCAAGAAAAAAATGTGCATACACACACACACACACACACACACACACAGTGATAGGCTGAACAATGAACCCCTGAGATGTCTACATTCTAATCCCTGGAACCTTGGAATGTTACAGTGAATGGCAAAGATTTGGCAGATATGATTCGGTTAAGGCTCTTGAACTGAGGAGATGATCCTGGATTATCCAGTTGGGCCCTAAAAACAATCACAAGTGTCTTAATGAATTGAGGCAGAGGGAGGATTGACTATAGAAGAGAAGGCCATGTGACCACAAAGCAGACACTAGAGGGATATGGCCAAGGAACGCTGGCAGCCACAAGAAACTGGAAGAGGCAAGGAACACATTCTTCCCCAGGGCCTCTGGAGGAAGCACAGCGCTGCCAACGCCTTGATTTTTAGCCCAGTGAAATGGATTTCAGACTTCTGGCCTACAGAACTGTGAGAGCATAATATAATAATCTGTTGCTCTAAACCACCAAGTTTGTGGTAATCTGTTACAGCAGTGACAGGAAACTAATACATACATACACGGTGTTTTCTACAAATTACCAAAATATCTATGATATTCACGTAGCTAGATTTTATCTTTATACAATTGCTGTATTCTTATACAGAGAGATTCCAGGACTTGAGTGTTTTTCACTCAGCATTGTTTCTTAGATTTATCCATTTTACTTCATGTAGCTATAATTCCTTTATTTTCACTATTGGTTAATATATTCCATCATGGCCAGGTGCAGTGGCTCATGCCTGTAATCCCAGCACTTTGGGAGGCTGAGGTGGGTGGATCATGAGGTCAGGAGATCGAGACCATCCTGGCTAACACAGTGAAACCCCATCTCTACTAAAAATAGAAAACATTAGCCAGGCGTGGTGGTGGGTGCCTGTAGTCCCAGCTACTCAGGAGGCTGAGGCAGGAGAATGGCTTGAACCTGGGAGGTGGAGCTTGCAGTGAGCGGAGATTTGGCCACTGCACTCCAGCATGGGTGACAGAGTGAGACTCCATCTCAACAACAGCAACAACAA
>NW_016805021.1:103189-149129 GCF_001698545.2 Rhinopithecus bieti
TATATATATATATATATATATACACACACGTATATATATTTCATCATGTATTATCCATTCTCAGTAGGATTTAGGTAGTCTCCTTTATCAGATTAAAGAAGACTGATTTTTTTCCCTGAACTGAGATGATACCCAGGATATTATATTTGCTTTATTTTTTCAGTCAAAGATTGGGTGAGGTAAGAATTGTGGAAGGTAACAAGTTGCATTGAATGTTATAAGATTCCAGGATCCCAAATACTCCACCAAGAGTACATGTGAGTCACCTCACAGATAAGGAGAGTGGGGTAAGGTACATTAGGGTGTAATGTGGGCAGGGTCTCTCCTCATCAGCCTGGAAATGTGCTCAACCACAGGAGAGAGACTGCCTGCTTCCAGCCACACCCACACCGGCCACACAAACAGCGCCCAGAAGGCACGCAATCAGTGAGGAAAGAGTTGGGGCCATTCCGGTTGAGGAAGAGCTGGATGAGGGTGGAAGGCTGGTCTGAGACACAGTGACTCACCAATGTGAGAATGGCCCATTAGATGCAACTCAAGAGTAAGATGGTTTCAAAAAGATGTCTAGCTTCTAGCTGGACAAAGGACCCTTGCTTTCCCTGAATATCCAGAAAGATAAAAGGCATAATGAATTGGAATCAACCATGGATGACTCAGCCTCAGGTCACATGGGTGAGTGTTCATGACACATTTTTCTCCTTCTGTTTTGGAAAGTTTGCCCGGGGCAATCTTGCTTGACTGGTAAGTGAATCAACTCACGAACCTGAGCGTCATCACAGCTCTCACTATTCAGCCTCCTATTTATTTACCCCTTTCCACATAGGCGAGCTCCTTCCTCAGTTTCACTAAAATTATCCCTTCCCGTGAGAATCGCAGAATTTATGGATGGTTTTAGGGGGACATGGAAGGTATATCTCATTTTGCTCCATAGCCCAAGCAAATGAAAATCCAATTTTTCAAATTAACACTCTCTCAAGTTTTACCTGGGAATTGCTGAGTCAAAGAGCAGGAACATCTCTGATTTTGGTATACTCCCTTGGCGCACCATCATAGTCAGCCCATGAAATCAAAAGTGCTTTATATGGCAGAGCACCTCCTCACTCCACCAGAGGCAGGGCCACCGACAAGAGTGGCCTTAAGTAAGGGAAGACACAGTCGGGCAGGTAAGCCCGGCAGGCTTCAAGTGGGCCACAGCGGGTACCTTAGACATGTCCTGGGCAAAGGCTTCCTTATGCCCATCCCATGGCACCGTCTCTGGGGCTGGAAAGCTGGCAGACCTGACCCCTCCCCATCAACCTTCCCACATATTTATAGGCACCTCTCAACTGTTCAACATATGGTCCTCTAGCCCGGGGATGACTTACATTTTTTTCCTTCATTTTTTCCTACTGTTTGCCCTTTGGCCACCTAATTTGTCATATGATTGACTCCAGAGACCGGGTGAAAATCCAATGAATAATATGTGATCAAGAAAGATAAAAGGATAAGATAGCCCTAGCTACCCACATTATCTCTGGTCCTTATCATTTACAGACAATCTTTATTTTTTTGAGATGGTCTTGCTCTGTCACCCAGGCTGGAGTGCAGTGGCACCATCTCGGCTCACTGCAGCCTCTGCCTCCCGGGTTCAAGTGATTTTCCTGCTTCAGCCTCCCAAGTAGCTGGGATTACAGGCACACGCCACCACGCCCAGCTAATTTTTGTATTTTTAATAGAGAGAGGGTTTCACCATGTTGGTCAGGCTGGTCTCAAACTCCTGACCTTAGCTAATCCACCTGCCTCAGCCTCCCAAAGTGGTGGGATTACGGGCATGAGCCACTGCGCCCAGCCTAGAGACAATTTTGAATGGTCTATATCCTACAACTTTCTATTCATGAGTTCTTCAGCAGCTTTTCTCTCCAGAGCCTGGTGAGGAATTCCATCTAGCTGGAGCACATCAAGACTATATTAAGGTCTCCTGACTTTCTTTTTATTTTTTAAAAATTTTTCTATTTTTTTGAGATGGAGTATTGCTCTGTCACCCAGGCTGGAGTGCAGTGGTGCAATCTTGGCTCACTGCAACCTCTGCATCCCTGGTTCAAGCAATTCTCCTGCCTCAGCCTCCCAAGTAGCTGGGATTACAGGCACTCACCACCACACCCAGATAATTTTCATGTTTTTAGTGGAGATGGGGTTTCCCCACATTGGCCAGGCTGGTCTCAAACTTCTGACCTCAAGTGATCTGCCCACCTCGGCCTCCCAAAGTATTGGGATAACAGGCGTAAGCCACCGTATCTGGCCAGGTATCCTCAATTTTTATCCAAAAAAAATTGTATTCTCTTTCTGTTACACCATATCCTATTTTTTGGAGTTGAAATTAAAGACATACTTGTCATCAGTGGTTCAGTAGGGCATTTAGCAGGTCACTCTCCTAGTTCTTATTGTCATGAATAGGCAGATGATAACTCTGAAGGTCTTTGCCAACAGCTGTTAGCAGTCTTTATTTTGATAATCATAGACTGAGACAGTAAACTCACTTGCAAGGCTATGTCTAATGCCTTTAGTAGCAACACTAAGATTGGGTATGTCGCCAAGAGCTCCCAACATTTCTAGATCTATTCAAAATCAATGGCTCTCTTTGCAAAGCACAAAGGCAAACACCAAACCATCCAAAATCAATAGAGAAGAGTGATAGATAGGGAAATAGGACTGGGTAGCACAAAGAATAAAGAAATAACAAAGCCAAAGGTTATGGAGTGATTGCTTTCTAATTTGTCTCTATAAAAAGAAAAAAGAATCAAATGAGAAATTGGCAAGATGCAGAGTGAAAATGTCAAAAATGTTTTATATTCTAAGGCTTTGCCACATACTGTCTTGCACGATGTTAAAGGAAGTGAAGTTGAAATTGAGAATATTTTCACAAGCCTGAGCCAGCCAGGAAGCCAGGGGAAAATAGTCTTGAATTTGGGAAAATTACAGGCCTGCTATTTGACATTAGTTGGAGAAAAACATCAAACCTCAGAACTTATTCTGAGAACTTGAACAAGAGACATACTTTAAGAAGCCCTGTGCCTGGTCCAGGGGAGGGTAGATCCCCCTAGGACTTAGAAACACTATTGGTAAAGGCCTTTAAGGAAGCCTCCAATGAAGGGAAATGGATAAAGGGGGCTCAGATTTCCTTTTTTTTCCTTTTCTTTTTTTTTCTTTTTTTTTTCAGACAGGGTCTTGCACTGAGTGCAGTGGTGTGATCTCAGCTCACTGCAGCCTTGATGGCCTGGGTTCAAACGATCCTCCTGCCTCAGCCTCCCAAGTAGTTGGGACTACAGGTGCACACCACCATGCATAGCTAATTGTGTTCATTTTTTGTAGAGAAGAGGTCTCACTATGTTGCCCAGGCTGGTCTTCAACTCCTGGACTCAAGAGATCCTCCTGCCTCAGCCTTCCAAAGTACTGGGATTGCAGGAGTAAGCCACTGTGCTGTCCAGGGGCTCACATTTCTACTAAACCATTTTCTGAATGTGCAGAGAACAAGGGCATAGAGAACCTGACCCTAAGGACTGGGGCTGGGGAAGAAAATATAAGCAAGGTTGGAGAGCCAGATCTCCCCCTTAGGCATGGGCCCAGCACCACAGTGAATGGAGAGCCAGGTCTCCCCCTTAGGCATGGGCCCAGCACCACAGTGAATGGAGAGCCAGGTCTCCCCCTTAGGCATGGGCCCAGCACCACAGTGAATGGAGAGCCAGGTCTCCCCCTTAGGCATGGGCCCAGCACCACAGTGAATGGAGAGCCAGGTCTCCCCCTTAGGCATGGGCCCAGCACCACAGTGAATGGAGAGCCAGGTCTCCCCCTTAGGCATGGGCCCAGCACCACAGTGAATGGAGAGCCAGGTCTCCCCCTTAGGCATGGGCCCAGCACCACAGTGAATGGAGAGCCAGGTCTCCCCCTTAGGCATGGGCCCAGCACCACAGTGAATGGAGAGCCAGGTCTCCCCCTTAGGCATGGGCCCAGCACCACAGTGAATGGAGAGCCAGGTCTCCCCCTTAGGCATGGGCCCAGCACCACAGTGAATGGAGAGCCAGGTCTCCCCCTTAGGCATGGGCCCAGCACCACAGTGAATGGAGAGCCAGGTCTCCCCCTTAGGCATGGGCCCAGCACCACAGTGAATGGAGAGCCAGGTCTCCCCCTTAGGCATGGGCCCAGCACCACAGTGAATGGAGAGCCAGGTCTCCCCCTTAGGCATGGGCCCAGCACCACAGTGAATGGAGAGCCAGGTCTCCCCCTTAGGCATGGGCCCAGCACCACAGTGAATGGAGAGCCAGGTCTCCCCCTTAGGCATGGGCCCAGCACCACAGTGAATGGAGAGCCAGGTCTCCCCCTTAGGCATGGGCCCAGCACCACAGTGAATGGAGAGCCAGGTCTCCCCCTTAGGCATGGGCCCAGCACCACAGTGAATGGAGAGCCAGGTCTCCCCCTTAGGCATGGGCCCAGCACCACAGTGAATGGAGAGCCAGGTCTCCCCCTTAGGCATGGGCCCAGCACCACAGTGAATGGAGAGCCAGGTCTCCCCCTTAGGCATGGGCCCAGCACCACAGTGAATGGAGAGCCAGGTCTCCCCCTTAGGCATGGGCCCAGCACCACAGTGAATGGAGAGCCAGGTCTCCCCCTTAGGCATGGGCCCAGCACCACAGTGAATGGAGAGCCAGGTCTCCCCCTTAGGCATGGGCCCAGCACCACAGTGAATGGAGAGCCAGGTCTCCCCCTTAGGCATGGGCCCAGCACCACAGTGAATGGAGAGCCAGGTCTCCCCCTTAGGCATGGGCCCAGCACCACAGTGAATGGAGAGCCAGGTCTCCCCCTTAGGCATGGGCCCAGCACCACAGTGAATGGAGAGCCAGGTCTCCCCCTTAGGCATGGGCCCAGCACCACAGTGAATGGAGAGCCAGGTCTCCCCCTTAGGCATGGGCCCAGCACCACAGTGAATGGAGAGCCAGGTCTCCCCCTTAGGCATGGGCCCAGCACCACAGTGAATGGAGAGCCAGGTCTCCCCCTTAGGCATGGGCCCAGCACCACAGTGAATGGAGAGCCAGGTCTCCCCCTTAGGCATGGGCCCAGCACCACAGTGAATGGAGAGCCAGGTCTCCCCCTTAGGCATGGGCCCAGCACCACAGTGAATGGAGAGCCAGGTCTCCCCCTTAGGCATGGGCCCAGCACCACAGTGAATGGAGAGCCAGGTCTCCCCCTTAGGCATGGGCCCAGCACCACAGTGAATGGAGAGCCAGGTCTCCCCCTTAGGCATGGGCCCAGCACCACAGTGAATGGAGAGCCAGGTCTCCCCCTTAGGCATGGGCCCAGCACCACAGTGAATGGAGAGCCAGGTCTCCCCCTTAGGCATGGGCCCAGCACCACAGTGAATGGAGAGCCAGGTCTCCCCCTTAGGCATGGGCCCAGCACCACAGTGAATGGAGAGCCAGGTCTCCCCCTTAGGCATGGGCCCAGCACCACAGTGAATGGAGAGCCAGGTCTCCCCCTTAGGCATGGGCCCAGCACCACAGTGAATGGAGAGCCAGGTCTCCCCCTTAGGCATGGGCCCAGCACCACAGTGAATGGAGAGCCAGGTCTCCCCCTTAGGCATGGGCCCAGCACCACAGTGAATGGAGAGCCAGGTCTCCCCCTTAGGCATGGGCCCAGCACCACAGTGAATGGAGAGCCAGGTCTCCCCCTTAGGCATGGGCCCAGCACCACAGTGAATGGAGAGCCAGGTCTCCCCCTTAGGCATGGGCCCAGCACCACAGTGAATGGAGAGCCAGGTCTCCCCCTTAGGCATGGGCCCAGCACCACAGTGAATGGAGAGCCAGGTCTCCCCCTTAGGCATGGGCCCAGCACCACAGTGAATGGAGAGCCAGGTCTCCCCCTTAGGCATGGGCCCAGCACCACAGTGAATGGAGAGCCAGGTCTCCCCCTTAGGCATGGGCCCAGCACCACAGTGAATGGAGAGCCAGGTCTCCCCCTTAGGCATGGGCCCAGCACCACAGTGAATGGAGAGCCAGGTCTCCCCCTTAGGCATGGGCCCAGCACCACAGTGAATGGAGAGCCAGGTCTCCCCCTTAGGCATGGGCCCAGCACCACAGTGAATGGAGAGCCAGGTCTCCCCCTTAGGCATGGGCCCAGCACCACAGTGAATGGAGAGCCAGGTCTCCCCCTTAGGCATGGGCCCAGCACCACAGTGAATGGAGAGCCAGGTCTCCCCCTTAGGCATGGGCCCAGCACCACAGTGAATGGAGAGCCAGGTCTCCCCCTTAGGCATGGGCCCAGCACCACAGTGAATGGAGAGCCAGGTCTCCCCCTTAGGCATGGGCCCAGCACCACAGTGAATGGAGAGCCAGGTCTCCCCCTTAGGCATGGGCCCAGCACCACAGTGAATGGAGAGCCAGGTCTCCCCCTTAGGCATGGGCCCAGCACCACAGTGAATGGAGAGCCAGGTCTCCCCCTTAGGCATGGGCCCAGCACCACAGTGAATGGAGAGCCAGGTCTCCCCCTTAGGCATGGGCCCAGCACCACAGTGAATGGAGAGCCAGGTCTCCCCCTTAGGCATGGGCCCAGCACCACAGTGAATGGAGAGCCAGGTCTCCCCCTTAGGCATGGGCCCAGCACCACAGTGAATGGAGAGCCAGGTCTCCNTGGAGAGCCAGGTCTCCCCTTAGGCATGGGCCCAGCACCACAGTGAATGGAGAGCCAGGTCTCCCCGTAGGCATGGGCCCAGCACCACAGTGAAATCAAAATAAACAAACTTGCCATTTTGAAAAAGAAACATGATCAGGGCATAAGCCTTACCAGATAACAAAACATATTATCAAAATATAGTAAGAAAAACTGTGTAGTATTGATATATTAATACAAACAGTTATCGAGTACAATGAAACAGCCTAAACATTCTTTACTGTATTGCCCAGGCTGGCTTGATGTGATCCACCTGCCTCAGTATCCCAAAGTGCTACATACGAAACAGAAAATTCAGTATAGAGTCAGCTGGCATTTCAAATCAGTAGGGAAAAATTCTCATTTTAAAAATTATATTGAGACAACTGGGTAACCATCCAAACAAAATAAATTCTAGATAGTTGAAAATATAAAAGAACCATACAATTACTAGAAGAAATAAAGGACACTTTTATTTTTTGTAATCTAGTAGTATACAGATGTAAGGCTCAGAAACTATAAAAGACAAGACTGACAAACTTGATTATATGAAAAGAAAAAAATTTCTGCATGGCAACCCCTCTGCATAAGCAGAATCAGAAGAAAAGTGACACACTGGGAAAAAATGTGCAGTTCAAATTAGAAGTAAAGGGGAAAATCCTTATGTATAAAGAGCTCCTACAAATCCTTTATGTATAAAGAGCTCCTACATTAAGAAAAAGACCAATAACCCTGGATCAACCTTATACAAAATATAAGAAATACAAATTAAAACTATCATAATAATATAATAAAATATAATTAAATACTATCTTCACTTGCTGGCACAGATGAAAAATCAGATAGGGGCTCCAGAGACAGGTGCTGTGTTATTGTTGGTAGACGTGTGAATATATCCAACTTTCTGGAAGGCAGTTTGGAAAACACCTATCCAAATTATAATTGTACCATCACTTAAGTCCAGAAATTTCACTGTTGGGAATGTAATGTACAGATATTCTTGTACACATGTGAAATAAACTATGTATAAGGGTGTTCTTTATCCCACTATTTGTTAATAGGAAAGATTGAACACCTAACTGTCTGTGAATGGAGGGGTGGTTAAATAAATGTTATTACAGGCTTAGTGGCCCACACCTGTAAGCCCAGCACTCTGGGAGGCTGAGACAGAAGGATGGCTTCAGGCCAGCCTGGGCAACAGAGTGAAGAATGTTTAGAATCCTAGGCCTGGGTTTGATTCCAGCAGGCCTGGGTTTGATTCCAGCTCTGCCACTTACTAACTTGATATCCTGAATGATTACTTAATTTCTCTGAGCCTCTTATTGCTCATCTGTAAAATGGGAATAATAATAGAATCTACTACATATGAGTATTAGGAGGATTAAGTGATATAATCCATGTGAAGATCTTAGTCTTGTTCAGAAAATATTGGTTTTCTTTCTCTTCCACCTTCCACTAGTAAGGAATCACTAGTGTTGCTAGCTATTGAAAGTAAATATAATTAAATCATAAAGCAAATATAATCAAATCTTGACTGGGGGCCAAGTGTGGTGGCTCACACCTGTAATACCAGCACTTTAGGAGGCTGAGGCAAGCAGATTACTCGAGGCCAGGAGTTTTAGACCAACCTGGCCAACATGGTGAAACCTGTCTCTACCAAAGCATGGTGCTACATGCCTGTAGTCCCAGCTACTCGGGAGGCTGAGGCAAGAGAATCATTTGAACCCAGGAGGCAGAGGTTACAGTGAGCTGAGAGCACTACTGCACTCCAGTCTGGGCAAAAAAGCAAGACTCTGTCTCAAATAAAGATATATAATATATATTATATATGTGATAAATATATATTATATATTATATATGTGACATATGATATATATTATATATGTGACATATATGATATATAATATATATGTGACATATATGATATATAATATATATGTGATATATATGTTATAGACAATCAAATCAGTTTAATCCTTGCACACATTCAAGAAAACACAGAACAATAAAGTTAGGTGAATTAGAAACAGATCCCAGAATTTTAAAGTGTTTAATGAATCTCATAGCAGGTTCCACAGATTAGTGGGGCAGGTATGTATTAATTAAGATATAACACTGGGATCTTCAGTTAACCATGTGACTATAAATCACTTTAGTATTCTCACCTTATACCATATACAACATAAATTTCAGATTAAGAGTTAAGTGTTTAAATTTTTTTTTTATTTTTAAGTAATATAAACTCAAAGGAAGTTGAAAAGATAGTACAGAGTTCTGTGTACTCTTTGCCCATCTTCCCCCAAAGATGACATCTTCTGTAGCTGCCATATCAAATATCAAAACCAGGAAATGGATCAGTATCATTAATTCGAGTACACACTGTGGCCAATGTGGTGGCTTATGCCTGTAATCCCAGCACTTTGGGAGGTCGAGGTGGGCAGATCACTTGAGGTCAGGAGTTCAAGACCACTCTGGGCAACATGGTGAAAACCAGTCTCTACTAAAAATACAAAAATTGGCTAGGCGTGGTGGCGGGCACCTGTAATCCCAGTTACTCAGGAGGCTGAGGCACAAGAATCGCTTGAACCCGGGAGGTGGAGGTTGTAGCAAGTCGAGGTTGTGCCATTGCACTCCAGCCTGGGCAACAGAGCAAGACTCCGTCTCAAAAACAAACAAACAAAAAAATACAATTTGCTTTTTTTTCACTGTTTTAAAAATCATGATTTGTGTATGTGTATATGTATAGTCCTATGCAATTTTAAAAGTAAACTTCACTTGTTACTTATTTATCTGTTCATTTGTTTAAAGGAACTTTGTTTTTTTTGCAGAGCAGTTTTAGGTTCAGAGCAAAATTGAGTGAAAGATACAGAGATTTCCCATATACCTCCCGCCCTGACACAGGCAACGTTCCTTACTAGAGTAGTACATCTGTCACAGCTGGTTAACCAATCTTGACACGTCTTTATCACCTGGAATCTGTAGTTTACACTCTCGGTGTACCTTCTGTGGGTCTGGACAAACTTATAGTGATACGGATTCACCATTATGCCTTCGGGCAGAGTAGTTTCACTGTCCTAAAAATTTTCTGTGTTCTACGTATTCATTGTCTCTCCTGATCCCCAATCCCTGGCAACCACTGATCTTTTTACAGTCTCCCTAGTTTTGCCTTTTCTACAATAGAATGTCATATAGTTGGAATCATACAGTTTGCAGCCTTTTCAAATTAGCTTCCTTCACTTAGTGATAGGTGTTTGTTTCCTCCATGTCTTTTCATAGCTTGATAGCTCATTTATTTTTAGTACTGAATGATAGTCCATTGTCTGGTTGTACCACAGTTTATTTATCCATTCACTTGCTGGAGGACGTCTTGGCACTCCCAAGTTTTATTTAAAAAGCTGCTGTAAACATCTATGTGCAGGTTTTTGTATGGACATAAGTTTTGTTGCATGCAATTTTATCCCATTAACAGATTGGTGTAACCACTACCACAAACAAGGTTAAGAACTGTTTCATCACCCCAAAAAATCTCCATCATGCTACCTCTTTGTATTTGCATTCACTTCTACCCCTTCTTTCCCACTCCTTGCTATTCCCAACCTCCAACACACATACATTCCTGTCCCTGACAGCCACTAACTATTCTCCTTATTAAAGCTTTGTCATTTCAAAAATGTCACGTAATTGGGATCACACAATATGTAACCTTTTGAGATTGTCTTCTTTCACTAAAAATAATACCCTTGAAGTCCACCTAAATTGTTATAAGCATCACTAGGTGATTCCTTTTTATTGCTGATGAATATTCTATTTTATGCTTATACCTGAGTTTGTTCAGTCATTCACCAATTGAATGACATTTGGGCTGTTTCCAGTATTTTGCTATTATGAATAAATCTACTATGAAAATTTACACACAGCCTTTTGTGTGAATGTTTTTATTTCTCTAGGATAAAAAGTACAAGAATGCAATTGCTGGGTAATATGGTAAAGCTCACTTTGGGAAGAAACTACCAGACTATTTTCCAGAATGATTATATCATTTTACACTCTCCCCAACTATGTATGAGAGATCATTTCTCCACATCCTCTCCAGCACTTGGTATTATTTTATTACATTTTTTATGTTAGTTGGTTCTATAGTTGCATTAGGAGTTAAATGTTTTAAAAATATCAAATCTCCAGAAGAAAACTAGAAGAAAACATGAGTGAAAATTATCTGATTTCTGGCAGGGGAATGACTTTCTAAAGTTAACAGGTTCAACCAGAAGAAACTTTAAAATTTCTAATGCCCCAAAACATCACTGACAACAACAAATATAAGCAACAAACCGGGGAGAAACATCCATGAAAAATCAACCCTGCATTACTGAGACTCCAAAGCCAGGCACCCAGAAACCTACCCTGTTCCTGTGACTCAAGTTTAGCTTGTCTTTGAGAAATTACAGTAGGTGAAAAAATTAAGTTATTGATAAAAATTGCAAAAGGCTTTCCAGAAATGTTTTATCAGTGTTTGGCCTACCAGTAATATATGAGAGTGACTATGAAAATGGCTTTTTAAAGATAAATTCTTTTCTTTTCTTTTTTTTTTTTTTGAGACAGGATCTCATCCTGTCACCCAGGCCAGAGTGAGGTGATGTGGTCACTGGTCACTGCTCACTGCAGCCTTGACTTCCCAGGTTCAAGGAATCTTCTCACTTTAGCCTCTTGAGTAGGTGGGACCACAGACATCTGCCACTATGCCCAGCTAATTTTTTTTTATTTTTCATAAAGACAGGGTTTGCCATGTTGGCCAGGCTGGTCTTGAACTCCTGGGCTCAAGTGATCCTCCTGCCTTGTCCTCCCAGAGTTCTGGGATTACAGGCATGAGCTACAATGCTGGCCCAATATACATTTTTTGAAAAACCAACCCTGGATCTTAACATATGAGCAAAGGACAGGAAAAAAAAACCCACAAATGGAATAAAAATTTTAAAACATGAGAAAATATTGTAAATCATTAAAAATTAAAATTCAAAATTACCTAGGAAATATATACTTATTAAAACATCAAAAACAGATCATATATAATACTCAGTCTCACTGGGAGTGGGACGAGGCCTGCATTCTTATGTATTGTTCCCTTCTACTGGTTTTCATCTTCCCCGGTCTTATTCCCCTGGTTCCTCGCTCCTGCTCCTGTGTATCACTCCCAAGTAAACTACTTAATATGACCTTTGTCTCAGATTCTGCCTGTAAGAGAACCAAGCTATGAGAGTTGGTAACAGTGGTTTTAAAAATCAGCCTCTCAGGATGGGATTTTGGAGTGCAGTGGTGACAACCTGGGCAGGCAGTAACATCACAGTCACTAAGACTGTCACCTGCACAGGTACAGGTAGAAGGTGACACATTGGGTTATGTGACAACTTTGACACTTGAATGGAGTTGGGGCAATAAAATTACAAAGACTTGGGAACTGTTCAGATTTTGTTAACTCTTCGGAAGTCTTGACAAACAAATGATTCAGGTTAGCTAAGTATCAACTGAGGTATGATGTGAAAGCCAGAGGCCTCTAGCCGTTGTAGGGTAGAATGTGGTTAAAATCAGTCCCAGGAGCTGATTATAAGGGTGACAGAACTGCAAAGGACAGTTAACTCATGGCTTCAACAAGTCTTTTTTTTTTTTTTTTTTTTTAACAAATAGGACTTTTTATGTCCCACTGTTATAAGTCTGAACTTTAAATAGATTCTTGGACTGGTGGTTCATATCCATCAGCTCATTCAACTTGAACACCTGTCTCATGCCCAGTGGCTTTTCCAGAACAACTACCTTCACCATGAAGCTCCATGACTTTTCCCGATTCAAACTTGGGCTTCTTCAGCATTTTTGGTCTTCTAACGAAGACATCGTGGAGAGGATAAATAGATAGGCAAGCCTTGTCTGCATCTTTTGAGCGCTGTCTGGAATCAATTTATTGAACAATGCTTTCAAGTCATTTGTCTGCACCTCCCGGGTCATGATTTCCATCATCTTCTTCAGGATTTGGCAGACCTGTTGATGCTGAACATAACAGGTCTTCCATATCTGATTGTTGTATTTTTTATTTTTATTTTATTTTATTTTATTTTTTATTTTATTTTTTATTTTTTTGAGACGAGGTCTTGCTCTGTCGCCCCGCGGCTGGAGTGCAGGTGGCGGCATCTCAGCCTCACTGGCCAAGCTCCGACCTCCCGGGTTTGTGGCCCATTCCCTGCCTCAGCCTCCTGGGAGTAGCTAGGAACTACAGGCGGCCCGCCACTCGGCCCGGCTAGTTTTTTGTATTTTTTAGTAAGGACGAGGTTTCACCGTGTTAGCCAGCGATGTCTCGATCTCCTGACTCTCGCTGATCGCCCATCTCAGCTCCAAAAGTGCTGGGATATACAGGCCATTGAGCCCACCGCCGCCCGGCCGTATTTTTTAGTTTTTAAGTAAAATCAGAACACGGATAACAGACAAAGCATACCATGTAGTCTTTTTTTTTTTTTTTTTGAGATGGAGTCTCACTCTGTCAACCAGGCTGGAGTGCAGTGGTGTGATTTCGGCTCACTGCAACCTCTGCCTCACAGGTTCAAGTGATTCTCCTGCCTCAGCCTCTTTAGTAGCTGAGATGACAGGTGTCCGCCACCACATCTGGCTAATGTTTGTATTTTTAGTAGAGATGGGGTTTCACCATGTTGGCCAGGCTGGTCTCAAACTCCTGACATCAGGTGATCCACCCACCTTGGCCTCCCAAAGTGTGAGCCACTGCCCAGCGGTAGTCTTTACATTGACATGAGCTTCAATCATTGTCTGCCATTTTTTGACCATGGAGCACATTTTGTCATGGGTAAGATCCATGGCATGGAAGTTAGGCAGTTTTTGCCCAAATATCTTCAGTAATCAGCTTACATTTTCTAAATGCAACTTCATTATTCTGCAAATCAGCAAGACTCACTTCAAACACATGACGCTTGAGGCCATCGGATGCAGGTTTGGTTCCTTGGGTCCTGGTGACTAGGGTCTTTCCAATATTTCTTATATTGAACACAGCAGGTGCTTTCACATAATACCAATCTTCCTTAGAAAATGGAACCACTTTCTTCTTGGCTCTCTTTTTGCTGCCTTTGTAAGGCACTTGTTCTTGCCAACCACCATGGTGCTGCTCAGACAGCCCAAAGGGTGGAAATGCCAATAAGTCTTTTACGGTAAAAGTCAGGGCCCTGATAGAAAAAGAGAGACTCTGAGACTTGATTTAGGGATATTTGAATGCATGAATCTGAGATGCAAGCTCTCATGCTTCTCTGAATTCTCTCCCCTTGCAGACCAGAGCAGATGCCCCTTGCCTGGGAACCCTGCTAAAGCTTTGCCTGATCTGTACTATTCAAGATGACCCTGCCTCTTTTTATTGTCTTCAGACCAGTTACGAAGATTATGTCTCAGCACAGTCTGAATAGAGAAACACAGCTCCCTGCTCCAAGAGTAAACATCTAACATACCAAAGACATTGCCGGGCTTGGTTAATGTGTCCCAATAGCAACCAAGGATCACATAGGGATGTAGATCTTAAAGGAATAAGATAGTGTGTGTGGATGGGGAGTGGCAAGTGTGTTTTTCTGGTAAGAGTAGAATATAAATAAGATGGGATGGAGGGCAATGTATTGATATAGGAGCCCTCTCTCGTGACTTGAAGTTTAACATCAGGGAAAAGACACCTAGAACCTGTCCTAATAGACGGCTAGAACAGCTCTTTAAAGTTTCTGCTAACAATGGCCTAAAAGAAACGAGGTGAAAATGCTGATATTGCCTCAGCATAGTATTCGTGAAGGGTTCAGAAAGTTCAGATATGTGGGAATGTTAGAGTGGATTGATGCAAAACCATAGGAGCCACCACTGTGCTGTATTCTTCAGGAAGGCAGAGAGAGTATTCCTGTCGGTAGGATAACAAGGGTACAGGTGAGGGAGGCACTGACATCTTTGAGAAGTCTGATGATGGCCATCCTTGATAGGGACCAGGTTGATAGCAGGAGATGCTGTCATGGAAATAGGCTCCCTATTTCAAGTATAATCATACTTGAAAAAATAACTAGGAACAAGTGACAGTTAAGCCCCTGCTCACAAGACATGAAGAAAACAGGAGAGACTCCTAGAGAATTATCTTTGAACACTTGCCTGAAAAACCAAAACAAAGCAAATAAAAAACACCTTTGTGATAAACCTACTTTTGTTTTAAACACTCAACAGAGATCTTTCTGTAAATCTTTTATGGGGATGACGATTTGCCTTTGGTGGTTGTAAATCATCACTGTGTTGGGGTTGCTAACACAGGAGTTTATCTTCTTTTTTTTTTTTAGACTGAGTCTCACTCTGTCACCAGGCTGGAGTGCAGTGGTGCAATCTCTGCTCACTGCAACCTCCGCCTTCCAGATTCAAGCGATTCTCCTGCCTCAGCCTCCTGAGTAGGTGGGACTACAGGCACATGCCACTATGCCCAGCTAATTTTTGTATTTTTAGTAGAGAGGGGTTTTACCATGTTGGCCATGATGATCTCCATCTCTTGACCTTGCAATCCACCCACCTTGGCCTCCCAAAGTGCTGGGATTACAGGCGTGAGCCACCACGCCCTGCCAGGAGTTTATCTTCTCTATGGAGTGAGCCTAATGCCAGCCAGGACCAGGATGAGCATGCTATTTGCAATATTCGTTGTATCCAACATCCTTTGCCATGTCACTCTATAGATGCTCTCACTAAAGTGATGGCCAATTTCCTTACCTTTCGAATCTGGGCTTTGGTATATGGGATGTTAACAACAGCTCCCAAACAGAGGATCACAAAGTACTTGCATGATCCCACTCCCTCCACTCCCTGTTATGTTACTCTAGCATGCCATGAGAACACGCCTGGGCCAGCCTGCTGAAGGAGCTGAGTCATCCCAGTCACCCAGCTGACAGCCAGCTGACTCTTAGCAGTGAGAGGCACTCCCACAAAGCTGCTCTGCTGACCACCCCAGACACAAGAGCAAAATAAATGTTTACCATTACATGTCACTGAGGCTTTGTGGTTATTTATTATGTAGGATTATTATGGAAAGAGCTATCTGATAGATACCATGAGGCAGATATGTAAGAATGAAAATTACTTTGAACAGGAAGAAGACATGATTACCTTCAGGAGTCTGTTGACCTTCTCTTTTCTGCAGTTGCACAGTTGGAACCTGGAGAGAAGGAAGAATACTAGTGGTGGAGTTAACAATAAGAACAACAACAACACCTCATAACCAGTAAAGGTAATGGTCTCATCTAACAAAATCCCGCTCCCAACACATGAGCATGAAGTGCCCCGGCTGGGTAGGGAGGGGTTTGCTGCTGTGTGTAGCTGCCTTCCTGGCCTCCTGGCCTCACCAGCTCCCTGTTCCCCATCATCCTTCCTATGCAGTCTCAATTCAACAAATATTTACTGAAGCCCCATGCTGCCTGCTCTCCTGCTGAGGGGGGAGGAAACCTGTTTCAAAAGGAGTCCTAGTACACTTCCTGCCCCCTGGCACCAGCTCTTGCTGAAGAGACATTTACACAAGCATAGGGAGAGCACTGAACTTGGAGTCTAGTGATCCAGATTCATGTCCCAGCTCAGCCACTCACAAGCCTTGGGCCCACAGAGAAATTCTATCTCCTGCTCACACCTTTCTAAAACACAGATAATAATCCCAAGCTCACACATGTGGGAGAAGATTCATGAGAACAGAAAGACACCATAGGAGTCGGAAAGGACTCCCAAGGGACAGGGGTGGGTGCCACCAAGACCAGGCACTAAGATGGCCAGAGGACATTAACTCCTGGCTCTTCAAGGGGGAGAGAGTACGGATGCTCACTCAGGATGTGGAACCACAGAGTTGGAGGGAGCCTAAAATAAGCCTTGCTCCACAGGGAAGCAAGCCTTGCTCCACAGACCTGGTGGGGCCTGGCTGCTACTGCTGGAATTAGACTTTCACGGACTTGGTATCTGACCCAGCCTGAGCGATGTTTCCTTTGCAGCTCTTGTTGGAAGCTTCCACAAGTAGCACAGCCCATTCCCTGCCACCTGCCAACTCCAACCACAGACTTAGCTCAATGTAGAATGTCAGAGGGACACAAATATGGCCTTTTGCCTCAGGCTGTTCCCACCTGGGGTGTAACTGCAGGAGCCTGAGGCTTCCTGGGATTTGGGTTGCTTCTCAAAGCTCAAAAACAGTTACCCATGGATCAAAATCCCCATGTGATCAGAGCATCAGTCTACTTCAAAACCAAAGCATCAATCCACTTCGAAACTAGATTTGGGCTAGCTGTAGTGGCTCATACCTGTAATCCCAGCATTTTGGGAGGCTGAGGTGGGAGGACTGCTTGAGGCCTGGAGTTCAATACCAGCCTGGGCAACATCGTGAGACTCTGTCTCTACAAGAAATTAAAAAATTAGCCAGGCATAGTGGTGCATACCTGTAGTCCTAGCTACTTGGGAGGTTGAGGTTGCAGTGAGCTGAGATTGTGCCACTGACCTCTAGCCTGGGCAACAGAGCAAGATCCTATCTTAAAAAAAAAAAAAGAAAGAAAGAAAAGGAAAGAGACAAACAAAAAACCAAACATATTCGGTATTCAGGGCTCTAATCTTGGAGAGACTAGGCTGGAAAAAAACTGTAGTCTCATCTATGACCTGAGGGAAGATTGTACTGATAGGAAGGGGATGGGTGGTGTAGAACCCGGATAACAGAGACCAGGAAGCAAGACAAGGCCAGCTTTATCCAGGGCCATGCTAGGGAGGGAGAACTTCATTTGAGGGTGGGCATTCTGGGGGCCACAGGCTCCTCCAAGCCTGGATGAGACCCCTCAGGTTGGCCCTAGTTGATGAAATCCCCTTGCTTCCTTCCCTTTCCATGTTGGAAAATGCACACTCATCCCTTGAATTTGCTACTTTTGGCCACATGAGCAGCTTCATCTGGTTCTTCCTGACCCAGAAACTCCACACCTTGTGGGTATCTTGTGGCAGGGTGCCTGGCCCCTCTCTAGGACGCTCTGCTGAGGTTCCACACTCATCAAACAGCTCCAGTAATTAATTCAGCCTCAGCGCCCCACTCCCCAACCGGAGAGGAGATCCCCTCCTTGGAGGCACAGTTTGCTGACGCCCTAAGTGACGCAATTATTCCTAGGAAGGGTTTGGAGAGGCAGCATTTGACAAGGGGTGGGGCTTAGAAACCCAGCTGGGGCAGAAAACTCTGAGCGCCAGCAGAACTGCTCAGACCTGTGACTGGAGTCACACTATAGCAGAAGCAGATCGAGACCCCCTCCCCAGACCCTGGTGGACCCTGAAAGGATTTGGAAAAGGCCACATTTCCTGTAAATACCATTTGTATGGACAGCAGTCCTCTGGCAATGACAGTTACAGGGACTCCGTCCTGGGTTTTTATCCACTCAGATGGGGGACCTAGAAGAGGGTGCCCTTCCCCCCTCTAGCACAAAGATGTCTTCGGGCTCACAGCAGCTCTCTGAGACCTGACCTTGGTGCAGGCCTCTCCACTGGCGGCACCAGATCTTTCTTCAGCTCTGCAGGGTGCTCTTTTGCAGTTTCTAACATAGCCGTGGCAGCTAAGCAGACACTTGTCTTAAAATCCTCATTGCAGCTCCTCTTGGGTGCTACTGAGAGCCCTTTGGCAAAGCTTGAGAGCTTGCCCACACTATCATTGTTCAGCCAGGCCCTGCCCTGTGTATAAACAGGAAATCTTCAAGTTCCAATGTGCACCTTCTTTAAGCAATAAAGGCTCTTAACAAGCTCCACAGTAAAAGACACTGACCCAGAAAAGCAAACTTCCACAGAGGGGAGGCTGCGTTAATGGAGTCGACCAGTCATTAGTGCCAACCCCATGACTTTAATGATTTGCACAGATGACCTGGACGGGAAGAGTAAAAGCAGGCCTTTCAAAGAGCTGCAGAGTGTGGAAATTCAGGAAGTGTAGCCCACTAGCAGGACGTGCCAAGTAGTTATGAAGAAGGGAACAAAAGTGAAAAGAAAGAATCACAGGAAAACTCTAGAAGGAGTTGAAAGAAACGAAGTTTTGAAAGAAAAAGTGAGTGAAAGAAAAGAAAAACAAATAACAAAAGAAAAATGTGTTCATCGGTCACAGGGAAGAGTGACCTTCCTGCAGATCAGAAGCCAACTGGGTTATTGTTAGTAGGTGATTTCCCAGGGCCGGCACCCAGCAAACAGCTGCAGGGCAAAGGTAAACAGGATGATGGGGGGAAGGATGATACAATTTCATAGGAAGTGCTGTTATTCCTATGTAATATTTACATTAAAATCTCATTTAGGTTCACTGTCTTATTTTCTTGAAAAAAGCTGGCAAATTTTCAGCCTCTTCCCATGAAAGAAATCATACAATGCCCCTTTAAAATGTCTTATCTGTCACATTTGAAAATCAACCACAAAAAAAGAAAACTAATGCCCATATAGAAGAAATACCTTTCTGATTTTGAAATAGGGAGTTCCATTCTTTCTAAGCCTGGATTTTCTATCTGATAGTAAATTAGAGACCTTGGGAAGAATATTCACTTTTTTAGGCCACAATAAAAATAGCTATAATAACAACAGTGGTTACTCTTATTTGTGAATACACTTTGGAGAGAGAGTCAATTCCAAAAAACTAACACAGGGAAGAATTCTTATAAGGCATTTACCATAAACAATATTCTCTTTTCTTTCCCACCCCCCCCCAACCCTGACTCAAGACTGTTCTCAATGGTTTATGTATATTAACTCTTTTAATCCCAACACTAATTGCATAAGGTAGCTATGATTATCATTTCCTCTTTACAGATGCGGAAAAACACAGCACAGAGAGGTTGAGCAACTTGCTCAAGATACACAGCTAGTAAGTGCTAAGGCTCAGATTTGAACCCAGCTATTCTGGTGCCACGGTCCAAGCTTTTCAACAGTAAACTATGCTGCTAGTAAGGACACCCCAAACCACACAGATGAAATTATGTCTAAAAGTAGAGTGTTGACTTTAAATGAATATTTATGTTAAGTATTAGGTCACAAACTAGGCTGTAACATGGGGTCCCACTTAAAGTTACTTTCATAGTAACTTTCAAATATTTTATCATAAAGCCAAAAGAGTCAATCTTTCCAAGTTGTGTTTCCCTAAAGTTATCTTCCTTCTAGAGGTGAGAGGGATCCCCAGTGTATACTTCTTCCTTCTAGGAACAAGAGAGTCACTGCTATGAGTCAGTTTTTTTTTTTTTTTTTTTGGAGACAGGGTCTTGCTCTGTCACCCTAGCTGGAGTGCAGTGGCGTGAACATAGCTCACTGCAGCTTTGATCTACTGGGCTCAAAGGATCCTCCTGCCCCAGCTTCCTGTATAACTGGGACCACAGGCGTGTGCCTCCATGCCTGTCTAGTTTTTGGCTTTGTTTTTTGTAGAAACAGGGTCTCCCTACATTGCCAGGCTTGTCTCAAAGTCCTAGGCTCAAACAGTCCTCCCACCTCAACTTCCCAAAGTACTGAGATTACAGGCATGAGCCACCACACCTAGTTAATGTGTCACTTTGAAATCAGTTGTTTCTGCAAGAACTGTAAAGGAGTCATTATTAAAGACTAAATTGGCCGGGCGCGTGGCTCACGCCTGTAATCCCAGCACTTTGGGAGGCTGAGGTCAGTGGATCGCCTGAGGTCAGGAGTTCAAGACCAGCCTTACCAATGTGGAGAAACCCCATCTATACTAAAAATACAAAATTAGCCAGGCGTGGTGACTCATGCTTGTAATCCCAGCTACTCTGGAGGCTGAGGCAGGAGACTCACTTGAACTTGGGAGGTGGAGGTTGCCATGAGCCAAGATCACACCATTGCACTCCAGCCTGGGCAACAAGAGTGAAACTCCATCTCAAAAAATAAAAATAAAAATAAATAAAAGACTAAATTCGAGTTTGGGGAAGAAAAAAAAATCCTAAATTATAAAATCACAAATCTTGGGCAATAAGTTAAATCTTTCCAATCCTCCCCTTCTTACTTTGGTTTTGAAATATTTCTTTCATTTGTATCAAAGAGCACTCTCCAAACCAAAGGCTGTCACTGCCAGTGAGTCAGGTATATTCCTAACCCTGTTTTGCAGGACTCCTCAGTGCCTTCCCTCTCCAAGGAGACCCCATCCCATCCCAGGGCCCATCTGGAAACACGTCTCAAGTGAGCCAAATTTAAAATTGGTTTAGTATGAACATTTTCACCCCATAACTTTAAACCTTGCGATGAGATAGAAAACAGTATGTTTCTAAGTTCTACATCACATTAGAAACAAACTTTGATGAGCACCCAGCCAACAGAGTTAAGAAAAGCAGAAATTGTAGTTTTGAAAACATTAAGATGCTTATTTTAAGAATCAGAAATCTAGGCCAGGCACGGTGGCTTACGCCTGTAATCCCAGCACTTTGGGAGGCCGAGGCAGGTGGATCACCTGAGGTCAGGAGTTCGAGACCAGCCTGACCAACATGCTGAAACCCCGTCTCTACTAAAATACAAAATTAGCCAGATGTGGTGGCGGATGCCTGTAATCCCAGCTACTCAGGAGGCTGAGGCAGGAGAATCACTTGAACCCGGGAGGCAGAGGTTGCAGTAAGCTGAGATTGCACCACTGCACTCCAGCCTTGGTGACAGAGCAAGACTCTGTCCCAAAAAAAGAAAGAAGAAAAAAACATATTTAAGAATAAGAAATCTTATTTTATGCATTAAATAATCACTGATCACAAATTAAATTCAGAGTTATTATTTCCCTAAGTCCTGTAACTATAACCTAAGTTCTCTAGATGGTAGTTTTGACACGTGTGGAAGTCTTTATCAGTTCTGCAAATCTCTCAAACATCTGCAAAGCAGTTTTAATGGAATGTGATTGTGTGTTAAGAAGCAGTGTTTAACTTCTCCAGAAATTGTGTCCTAATGCTCTTAGTCTCAGGCCCTCTCTGCAAGACCCTTTGTAATCCTTTAGTGGAAATGAATTTCTATTGGTGGTTACTTTCATTTTCTTCAAACCATACACATGCTAATAAGGATTTGCTGCTTGCTTATTTAAAGAACATGATTAAGCCATTTTAAAGTATCTTTATAAGCCAGGCACCAGGTGTTTTTTGTTGTTTATTTGTTTTTTTCATACACTGAGAGGAGGAGGAATGGCTAATTCCAAGGAAACAACATGGTGAGCAGTGTCATAACACATATTTGCAAACAGCATTTTTCTGAATATTGTTTATTATGTAAACTAAAGGAACTTTGTTCTTCAGTAAAATAGAGCAGATAAGTAAATCACTGTAGAAAATCAATTTCTAAATGGTTTCTTACAAACAAAGTTTTAGGCCAGGCACAGTGGCTCATAACTGTAAATCCCAGCACTTTGGGAAGCCAAGATGAGTGGATCACCTGAGGTCACGAGTTTGAGACCAGCAGGGCCGACAGGGTGAAACCCCATCTCTACTAAAAATACAAAATTAGCCGGGCATGGTGGCGCATGCTTGTAATTCCAGCTACTCAGGAGGCTGAGGCAGGAAGATCGCTTGAACCCAGGAGGCAGAGGTTGCAGTGAGCTGAGATTGCGCCATTGCACTCCAGTCTGGGCAAAAAGAGCAAAATTCCATCTCAAAAAAATAATAAGAAGAAGAAAAATAGTTTTAGGCCAGGTGTAGTGGCTCATGCCTATAATTCCAACACTTTGGGAGGTCGAGGTGGGAGGATTGCCCATGATCTTGAGCCCAAGAACTCGAGGCTGCAGTGAGCTATGGTCACACCACAGCACTCCACCCTGGGGTGACAGACTGAGATACTGTCTCAAAAAATAAAGTTTTAGTCAATTTATGTTTTATATATTCATTGTAGAAAATGTTAAAAATACAAGAAAATAATAAAATCACTCATAACCTCACCTCCCAGAAAAAGAATTAACATTTTGTTTCACTTTTGTCCTATATATACATGCATTTTAAAAATCTGTTTTGTGCCCCTGAGTTCTGCTCAGGTTTGTCCCTTTCTCTGATGATCAAGGCTTGGTACGTGGGTCAAGGTGGTCACCCCAGTTGTCATCTTCTCTCTGGATAAGTTCATTCTTTACAGGATAATCAGGCTCTCATTTGAACTTCTGGTGGGCATGCCCCAGCAGTTTCTAGAAAAGTCCAGACATTTCTAAACTTTACTTTGTATTTATTTGTTTTTTTATTTTAAGACAGAGTCTTGCTCTGTCACCCAGGCTGGAGTGCAGTGGCATGATCTTGGCTCACTGCAGCCTCCACCTCCCAGGTTCAAGCAATTCTCGTGCCTCAGCCTCCCAAGTAGCTGGGATTATAGGCATGTGCCGTCACACCTGGCTAATTTTTTATATTTTTCGTAGAGACAGGCTCTGTTGGCCAGGCTGGTCTCAAACTCCTGACCTCAGTTGATCTGTCTGCCTCGGCCTCCCAAAGTGCTGGGATTACAGGCATGAGTCACCACACCTGGCTATGAACTTTAGCTTGAACTCAATCTGGACCATCCTCCCATGCCCTGGTCGCCAATATTTTTTGTGAAGAAGGATAACAGAAACATGGCAGCTGCATTCTAATATTGGAAGGGTGATCATGGAGCAGAAGGGGCACAGAGGTTCACTGTAGCTCTAGGGGACAAAATTAGGAACGGTGGAAAGTAGGATAGCTTACTTCAGAAGCAGGGAGTTCTCTGCCCTTGGCAATATTCACTTGTGGGGATGGTTGTGGGATGGAGTGTGGAAAGCAGGGAGAGCCAGTGACAGTGTCCTTGTCAGAAGGTTCTGTGACCATATGTATTTCCAGGGTTGACTCTATATCTACATGGCATGATTTATGGGTGTCCTGAACATTTTCTTTTTCTTTTTTTTTGAGATGGAGTTTTGCTCTGTCACCCAGGCTACAGTGCAATGGTATAATTTCAGCTCACTGCAACATCTGCCTCCCAGGTTCAGGTGATACTCCTGCTTCAGCCTCCCAAGTAGCTAGGACTACAGGTGTGTGCCACCTTGCTCAGCTAATTTTTCTATTTTTAGTAGAGATGGGGTTTCATCATGTTGGCCAGGCTGGTCTTAAACTCCTGACCTCAGGTGATCCACCCACTGTGGCTCCCAAAGTGCTGGGATTACAGATGTGAGCCACTGTGCCTGGCCAATGGTGTCCTGAACATTCTGCCTCCACATCAACAGTCTTGATCATGCCTGTAGCCATGGGGCCCAGAATGGGGACTAGCACATTGCAGGCGCTCAGTAAATGTTGCAATGAATGAATAAACGAACCTGGCTGCGGTGGCTGTTCCTTTGCTCTCCACTTCTAGAGACTATGGACCAGCAGACATGCTGGACTTTCACCAGGGCCTGGTGGGAAGTGCTGAGAACTGCTGGCTTCTTATTTCACAGAATGATGCATTTTCTGTTGTTTCTTGGGAGGGCCCTTGGTCTTAGCTTTCACACAATGGTATGTAGAATGAACTGGGAGACAGCCAATTTAGGCTTTTTCATCTACCAAACAAACCAAATTCATAACATTTGATTTGATGGATGGAATCCCCAGTGGATGATTTCACTTAGCCCTTTAAACAATGGAATGAGACCACTGGCCTCCTGCAGGCTTTCTCTTGGTGGGGGGTGAGGGAGGAGCGGTGTTCTGGAATGGGGAGATAAGTGTTAAAGGATGGAAAAGACACAGGATTACTTAAAATGGAAAATACCCTTTTCAGGGATCATATAACCCTAACTTACAATATAGACATCTAAAATCAAGTCTTGCTATATTTTTGCGGCAGAAGGAAACGATGATTTAGAAAAAAACAAAAACCAAAACAAGACTCCGCTTGGGCGTGGTGGCTCACGCCTGTAATCCCAGCACTTCGAGAGGCTGAGGGGGGTGGATCCCCTGAGGGCAAGAGTTCAAGACCAGCCTGGCTAACATGGTGAAACCCCGTCTCTACTAAAAATACAAAAATTAGCCGGGTGTAGTGATGCACACCTGTAGTTCCAGCTATTCGGGAGGCTGAGGCAGGAGAATCATTCAAACCCGGGAGGTGGAGTTTGCAGTGAGCCGAGATCACACCACTGTACTCTAGCCTTGGTGACAGAGGGAGACTCCATCTCAAAAAACAAAAAAAGAAAAGAAAAGAAAGGAAAACAAAACAAAACAAAAACAAAAACAAACTTGGCCAGGTGCAGTGGCTCACGCGTGCAATCCCAGCACTTTGGGAGGCTGAGGCAGGTGGATCACTTGAGGTCAGGAGTTCTAGAGCCGCCTAGCCAACATGGCGAAACTCTGTCTCTACCAAAAATATAAAAAATTAGTCGAGTATGGTGGGGGGCTCCTGTAATCCCAGCTACTTGGGAGGCTGAGGCAGGAGAATTGCTTGAACCTGGGAGGCGGAGGTTGCAGTGAGCCGAGATTGCGCCCCTGCACTCCAGCCTGGGCGACAGTGAGACTCATCTCAAAAAAACAAAAATAAAACCCTCTACAAAATGGCATTTTAGGACTTTATAATATTAATAGTTTTGGCTGCTTTAATGAGTATGAGTAGCCGTTCCATAAGCAGAGACTGTCTCACATAGAGTAGATTTGAAGCCATTGCTTTAGAAGACGATATGCCGGAATTGATTGTTTACCTGAGGACTGAAGTTGAAACCACCAGCTAGAAGTGAATGCTTTATGTTTTGTCATGTGCCTGTGGACTTTGCCTGGGAATCTCCCCAGAGCTGAGGCCAGCAAAGGTTGCGTTCTGAAAGAGTGTGAAGGGGTGGTGATATGTCTGTCTCACTGGTGAACCAGGTAATGGAAAATGCCTCTCCCCATCCTGCACAAGAATGCCAAACATCAGCCACAGTGCTCCCTTTTTTTTTGTACCAGTGTGGTTTATAGAAACTGGACGGTATCAATGGACACTTTCTGTGGATTTTAGGGGGAACACATTGCATCTTGAGGCATTTCATCTGTAGAACCTGTACTTAGAACAAAGAAAAACTTCTGTGTGCTAGGTAAACAAAAGATGCCCAGTTTTCCTTCCCCATATCGGCAGCTGCCATGACACATAGTTTGGCCTCAGCCCACCCAACCACAGGTGAATTTGACCACAACCATACACCCTCACAACCAACTACAGTGATACAGAGATAGCACTTTCTAAATGTAAAATGTCATTAATATGAGTGTTTATTGTCTAGCAATAAAGTTATGCCTATCATCAAAGTATCCAGGATCCAGAGGGAATGGAACAGGGCAGTAATTTTGAATCTGGTTGTGATAAAAGCCCAAAGCTAGACAGGCAAGAGGAGCGTAAGTGGCATGGCTTTAGCCTGGGTACCCTCAGGGCCTTATCTGTTGTCAGCCAGGTAGGAGCCCGTGGCTTTAATTCTACCTCCCCAACTTCCCACCTCACCCCCAGAACTAAACTGCCATCAGTCTCACATACCCTCCTCTCTCCCCAGTGACTGAAGTCACCTCCAACCAGGCTGTGCCTACCAGCCTTCCTTTTTCCCTTCACGATTTTTCCAAGTGAAGGGAATAAATGAAAATATAAAGCAAGTCTTGTGATTTTTCTGAGGCTACGCAAAATACCTGCCTCATTCCAGTGAGCTCTGCAGGGGTTAAACCACCATTTTAACAAGGTTATGATATACTAACCTTCACCCCATCACCCCACAATTCTCTTCTCTCACCATGGACTAAATATTTCTCTTTGTTCCCCCAAAGGAAGCTCACTCCATAAATATTGCTGAAAAAAAATTTTTTAATGGAAAATGTGCCAGGGCAGAGGTGGAGGAGGTGGTAGGGCAGGCTGGGAGGGTGGGGGAGGGAGGTCCACAGGCCTCCCTGTTCACATCATACAGAACCTCCCTTAGAAAATCCCTCTAGAGGCCAGGCGCAATGGCTCACACCTGTAATCCCAGCACTTTGGGAGGCTGAGGCAGGTGGATGGTAAGGTCAAGAGATCAAGACTATCCTGGCCAACATGGTAAAATCCCGTCTCTATTAAAAATACAAAAATTAGCTGGGCGTGGTGGCATGTGCCTGTAGTCCCAGCTACTTGGGAAGCTGAGGCAGGAGTATCGCTTGAATATGGGAGGTGGAGGTTGCAGTGAGCAGAGATCGCGCCACTGCACTCCAGGCTGGCGACAGAGCAAGACTCCGTCTCAAAAAACAGAAAGAAAGAAAGAAGGCGGCGCGTGGCCTTCAAGCCGTAGATCCCAGCCTTGGGAGGCCGAGACGGGTCGGGATCAGAGGTCAGAAGATCGAGACAATCGCTGCTAACACGATGAAACCCCGTCTTCTGACTGAAAATAACAAAACTAGCCGGGCGGGGTGGCCGGGGGCGCTCTGTAGTCCCAGCTACTCGGGAGGCCTGAGGGCAGGAAATGGCATAAACCCGGGAGCGGAGTTGCAGTGGAGCTGAGATCTGGCCACTGCACTCCATTCTCAGTCTGGGTGACAGAGTGGAGACTCCGCTCAAAAAAAAAAAAAAAGAAAAGAAAGAAAGCCCCTAGACATTCTCTTCCCACTCCCACCACCTCCATCCCCCCCTGCCCCCGTCTTCTGAAAGCTCCCTTTGCATCAACATTCTAACCTTTCCCTTCATCCCAAACTCCCCATCCCGACTACCTCACGCCTTCTCTCATGCAAAGTAAGTTAGTTCCTGGGCCTGCAGAGACAAGATGACTTTATGGTTCATAAACAAGAGCTCTCCCAGCTACCAGGAGCCCCCCTGGTGGAAAAATTTTAAATACCTGATCATTTTCCTGGGTTTTAAATTTTTTTTGTTTTGGTTACCTACACAAACTCATCCAGACAAATCGTACATGGCCTCCCTGGAGGTCCCCATTGCTAAGCTAAGCCCACAATTTTAATGGTGGCAGCTTCTTGCTACACTGATTTCTGAAATGAGCTCGAGTTCACAAATGGACCCCCACTGACCCCCCAGGTAATACGCCCCTCAGTTCAGATTCAAAGCTTTTGGGGACCCCACTCAGGGCTGGCCTCTAGGTATGCAGTCTTCATGGCAGCACAGGCCCCAAGGTTAGAGTGCTCCTGCCCATGGTTTAATCCTCTGCTGTTGCCATCTTTTTTTAATTTTCAATTTTTATGGGTACATAGTAGTTATACATATTTATGGGATATATGAGATATTTTGATACAGGCATACAATGCATAATAATTACAACAGGGTAAATGGGGTATCCATCATCTCAAGCATTTATCATTTCTTTGTGTTATGAACATTCCAAGTATACTTTCAGTTATTTTTAAATGTACTATAAATTATTGTTGACTATAGTCTCCCTCTTGTGCTATGAAATACTAGATCTTATTCATTCTATTTAACTATATTTTTGCACCATTAACCTTCCCCCCTTCTCTCCCCTACCCACTACCCTCCCCAGCCTCTGGTAACCATCATTCTATTCTCTATCTCCATGAGTTCAATTATTTTGGTTTTTAGCTCCCACAAGTGAGTGAGAGCATGCAAAGTTTGTCTCTGTGTGCCTGGCTTATTTCGCTTGCCATAATGACTTCCAGTTCTATCCATGTTGTTGCAAATGAAAGGATCTCATTCTTTTTTTATGGCTGAATAGTACTCTATTGTGTATATATGCCACATTTTCTTTATCCATTCATCTGTTGATGGACACTTAGGTTGATTCCAAACCTTGGCTATTGTGAACAGTCCTACAGTAAACATAGGAGTGCAGATATCTCTTTGATACACTGATTTCCTTTCTTTGGGGTATATACCTGCTGCTCTTGCCGTTTTGAAATTCTTAAGAATTTTGAACAATTGGCCCTATATTTTCAGTGCACTTGGCCCTGCAATTCTGTAGCCAGTCCTGTCTACATATAGCTATCCTAGAAAATCTCTCTTCCTTCAAAGCAGTTTCTCCACAGCTCCCCACCAGCCTTAACCTCTAGGCCCATCTGCCTTGGCCAGCTGGGCCCCACTCACTATAGAGTGCTGGGCCTGTACAGATGGTGGGGGCTCTTTCTCTAACAAAGCCACAGAAACCAGGGTCCCTGAGGAGGAGGTGAGGGGAAAGAGATAGGGAGGCTTGAGAGAGGTGTCCCTGCAGTTATCCATCGGACCACATGCTAATTCCAGCGATTCCCCCAGTAGAGATAATTCCTTTCCAACTGTTCTGAAATAAGAATATTCCTGAGAAGTCCAGCCCCCGCCACAGGATTGGTCTCCACCCTGCTGTGAACATATCCGTAAACTGTTGTAAGCTGATTGGTAGTGGAGATCCTGGTAGAGTGGGAAATTTGAAGGAAGGAGAAGGATATTTTGGCACTTGGAGGAGAGGAAATTCAGGAAGGAGAAATCTGGCTGAGGGGCAACAGAGGGGGCAGTAAGACAGGGGAGAGAGAATAGAGGGGACTGCAGGGGGAGATGCTAGAGAAGTGTTTCTTCTGCTTAACAATTTTGCTGGACTCTGAAGACAAAAACCTTGATGGGTAAAAGGGCCTGTATTAGCTTCCTGGGGCTTCCATAACAAATTACTGCAAACTGGGTGACTTAAAGCAATAGAAATGTATTCCTACAGCAACAAGTCTAAAGTGCACACAGTATCAGCAAGGTGGGTCTCTTCTGGAGGCTCCAAAGGACAGCACCTTCCAAGCCTCTTCCCTGGCTTGCGGAGGCTGCCTGCCTGGCCAGCTTTACTGTTCCTCGGCTTGCAGAACCCCCCTCAATCTCTGCCTCCATGTGTGTCTCTGAGTGTCAAATCTCCCACTCCTTTCTTTTACGAGGACACCAGTCATTGGATTTAGAGCCCACTCTAAATGCAGAATGATCTCATCTCGAGAACCTTATCTTAGTAATATCTGCAAAGACCCTATTTCCAAATAAGGTCATATTCACAGGCATTGGGCATATCTTCTTAAGAACCTAAGTCAACCCACTATGGGGTCTTTAGATTTTCAGTTTCCATTTGCCTTTTATTCAAGCTTCACTTGAACTTCTGAGCTTTGGATTTCCTCTTGATAGAAATACTGAAATCCTGAGACCCATTATTAAAGAATAATAGCAAAACCTCTGCAAATTCGTGGCAGTTTAAAAGCATGTCCTTCGAGAGACTCTGCAGGATCTCCTAGTATCCCAGGAGAATGGGAGCGAACAATAGCAACATGCCTTTGATCTCTTCAGTAGGAAAGTTTCAACAGAAGCCAAGGCCTGTGCTTTAATATTGTTGTACAATAGTCAGAACATAGAAATGTGAGTGTTTACAATCTTGAGACATCAGTGGAAAAGTAACAAGAATGTGTGGCTCTAAGAGATACCCATCAAAATAACTTGTTTGTTGAAAAATAGGGAAAAATTAACACAATATTGGTGAATAAAACTTCTAATGAGTGAACCCCATTCATACTCCTTTCCCACGCTTTTAGGAAAACACGGCAAATTATATAGAAATAGTACTACAGACAAACAAATGGAAGTTATATGTGATTCCTAATCATTAAAGAAAGGTTCCGTTATCTTGGGAGATTTGGCATTAAATCTAAATTATTAATATAGGAAAATAACCACATTAAAAGTTAGGGTTTTTCATCATTCTTAGCAAACTATCACAAGAAGAGAAAACCAAACACCGGCATGTTCTCACTCATAGCGTGGGAGACGTGAACAACTGAGATCACTTGGACTCGGTGAAGGGGAACATTCACACACTGGCACTATCCGCGTGGGGAAGGGGGGGGAGGAGGGAGGGATTGCCTTGGGGAGGTTTAACATGATTAAATGATGATGGATGGGTGCTGACGAGTTGATGGGTGCAGCACACCAACATGGCATAAGTAGTATCATATGTAAAAACCTGCACGTTATGGCAGCTGTGGCCCTAGAACCTTAAAGTATGAAAATAAAAAAAAAAAAAAAAAAAAGTTAGGGTTTTTTCCTCGTTAATCTCCACCAATTTAAGTTATTTCTCTTCAAGTATCATCATAGCTCAGATCAAGGCTCCAGAGTATTCTGCAGATTTGAGATGGAAACTTCTTCCTTCTAATGACAGGTTTCTTTCTATTTAGGATATCAGAGAACCTTTCATTTCCTTTTTTTTTTTTTGAGATGGAGTCTCGCCCTGTCACCCAGGCTGGAGTGCAGTGGTGTGATCTCGGCTCACTGCAGCCTCCACCTCCCAGGATCAAGCGATTCTCCTGCCTCAGCCTCCTGAGTAGCTGGGATTACAGGGGTGCACCACTACGCCCAGCTAATTTTATTTTATTTTTTGGTGTCTTTAGTAGAGACAGGGTTTCACCATGTTGGCCAGGCTGGTCTCAAACTCCCGACCTCAAGACCCGCCTCTGCCTCCCAAAGTGCTGGGATTACAGGTGTGAGTGCCTGGCTGTTTCATTTCCCTTTTTTTATGTTCAGAAAAATCTGAAACACCCCGGTGAGCTCACTCATCCTAATCACATTTCATGACCAGTAATACCACCATGCAATTCACTTAATAAATGGTTTTCATTTAAAAAGAATAGAATAGTTAACAAAATTATAAAAATGAATAAAGGGAAGTCACCCTACCAGACAATACATCTCACAGCTACAATTCTTATAATATTGTAGCACTATCACATAAAGACCCACATACATGAATGAAATGGAATTACAAACATTGACTTCAGTAATTTATATAATAAAGGCAACATTTCAAATCAACTAGATAGCCATCAAGAAAAAGGATATTTGCACCCCAACCTCATACCTTAGAGTAAAATTAATACTGAATACAGCAAAGGCAAAGATGTAAAAAAACAAACACATACATATACATGCATGTGTTCATATGTACACACATGCACAAACATACAGAGTAGAAGAAAACATGGGGAAAAATTTATAATTTCAGAGTGAGAGAGGGCTTTTCAAGTATGACAAAAAATCCAGAAGACTAAAATAAAAGAGAAATTTAACTATACAAAAATAATTTTTTTGGCATGGAAAAACCATCATAAGCAAAGTCAAAAGGTAGATAATAAATGGGAAAAAATGTTTATAGCTCACATCACAAGCAAAAGACTAATTTCCTTTCTCTCTTCCTCTCTCTCTGCACACACACACACACACACACACACACCCACATTCTTCTCACAGAGAAAGATCTAAAACCAATAGAAAATGGGCAACGGCTATGGAGACAATTAGCTAAACACTGAAAAGATGTTCACCTTGTTCATAGATTTTGATATGTATAATACGATTTGAAAGTACAATTCAATTATATTTCAAAAGAAGTTTATTTTAAAACAAACAAAATGCCTTAACTCATCAGATTGGAAAGGCGAAAAGACCTTGAGCATATATCGAATTTGCTCTTTATAATGATGTGACTGACACTGTTCCCACCAAGATGGAGTTCCCTCCCTTTGTGTCCCCTCTCCTTACACCTGGGTGGGCTTGTGAACTCTTCCTCACTGGGTGGAGCATGGAAGGGTACTATGTGACATCTAAGCAGGGCTTTTTATAAGGATGCCTCCTTCAATCGCTTGCCCCAGGCATCTTTCTTGCCTTCCCCTAGCCCTGGACATGCTTCTAAGTCTAGACCATAGAAAGGATCTAGCTTCCAGCTGGCACTCTTTCTGTCTCCCAGGTACTCTTTGGAGCCCTGGGTCCCCGTGTAAGATGTTTGGCTACCCTGAAGTTACCAAGTTGAAGAAACCATGTGGAGAGACCACAAAGAAATAAAAATAGAAAGAGATACCTGAGTGGTCCCAGTGATTCCATCACCTAGGGTTTTGGCTTGTGCACTAGATGTGTAAGTCCTGTAAAAGACATGTGAGGAAATCTTCAAAATTATCCATTTCCAAAAGCAATCTCCTGTGAGACCCCAAACCAGAACAGCCCAGCCAAGCTGCCCCTGCATCTGGAAACTGTGTGAGACGAAAAATAATGATTGTTGTTTGAAGTCACTAAGTTTTGGGGTGACTTGTTAGGCAGCAATAGGTAACTAAAGCACATACCCATGTAACTTGCTGCTGGTAGAGTAAAGTGCTACATCCTCCTTGAAGATTAGTGATTTATTAACATCTAATCACAATAACACATACATAAGCCCTTTCCCCAGACATTCCGCTTTTAGAATTTTCTTGGTCTGGGCATGGTGATTCATGCCTGTAATCCCAGCACTTTGGAAGGCCAAGGTGGGGGGATCACTTGAGGTCAGGAGTTCGAGACCCGCCTGGTCAACATGGGGAAACCCCATGCCTATAAAAATTATTTTTAAAAAAGAAAGAAAGAATTTTCTCAACAAATATACTCACACAAATGCAAAGTGACATATGTACAGTATTATTTATCACGGCACTATTTCAATAGAGATTGTTGGAAACAACCTAAATATGGGCCTGTTTCAGCAAATTATTCATTCAACAGATTGTTGTGCCATCTAAAAGAGAATGAAGCTATTCTTTGTATGTTGATATAAAATAAATCTCCAATTTTAATGCAAAACAACAGAAAAGTAAGGTGCAAGGCAGTGTGGATAGCACAGTCGCAACTGCAAAAGAGAAGGAAGAAAAAATATTTGTCCGGCCGGGCGCGGTGGCTCAAGCCTGTAATCCCAGCACTTTGGGAGGCCGAGATGGGCGGATCACGAGGTCAGAAGATCGAGACCATCCTGGCTAACATGGTGAAACCCCGTCTCTACTAAAAAATACAAAAAACTAGCCGGGTGAGGTGGCGGGCGCCTGTAGTCCCAGCTACTCGGGAGGCTGAGGCAGGAGAATGGCGTAAACCCGGGAGGCGGAGCTTGCAGTGAGCTGAGATCCGGCCACTGCACTCCAGCCCGGGTGACAGAGCGAGACTCCGTCTCAAAAAAAAAAAAAAAAAAAAAAATTTGTCCATAATTGCATGAATATGCATAGATTATCTCAGCACTAAAGCAATGAATTTTCTACATCCATTGCCTGGGGAAGAGAACAGAAGACTAAGAGATCAAAGTGGTAGGGCAGAGTTTCACTGTGTGCTTTTAGTAGAGTAAAATTTTATGCCAGGTGAATATATTACCTAATCAGAAATAAATAAATCAGATTTACTTAAAAAATAAATTTCTATCAGTTGTTTCTGCTTTCACTGAACACTGGACTTTTAGATTAATTAGGGCTGGATTGTTGATCTGAGGTACAGTCATACAGACAGGAGACAAGGACATACTAGGAAGAGGGCAGTTCCCTGGCAAAGGCCCCACCCTCAAGCCTGGAAATCCTCAGCCCTAAATGAGAACAGGCATTCCTGTTTTCAGCCCAAAAAGTTGCCTTTTGGCCTGCCATGCCCCCATCTTGTACCCATATAAACCCTGAACCTCAGGCTCTGGGGGAGATGAGAAGACTAACAGCAGAATGCATGGCAGAGAAGGAGAGAAGAGAAGGAGCATCTGAATGCTGAGAGGAGTTTGGCTAGGGATGATCAGAGAACAGATCGGCCACTGAACAGCCAAACTCCAGGGGGAAGATCATCTTCCCACTCCATCCCCCTTTTAGGTCCCCATCCATCCCACTGAGAGCTACCTCTACCACTCAATAAAATCCCCGCATTCACTCTTCAAGTCCATGTGCAACCTGATTCTTTCTGGATGACAGACAAGAACCTGGGTGCCAAGAAGGTCCACTGAGCTGTCTAACACTAAAGCCATCTGTGGACAGCAAGGCTAAACGAGCACATTATAACACACGCCCACCTGTGCTTCGGGAGTCAGACACCCAACCCTAGATGCTGCTGTGGGGCCGGAGCCCAAAAGTGCTCGCCCTGGTTCCTGCACCTGCCTGTCTGCATGCTCCCTCTCCTGCAAGGGGTTTGAGCTCATGGAGGCCAAACACAAAGCCACACCCCTGTCACACATCCTGCAAGGAGGGCCGGGGAACTCTCTGTCTCACATACAGTCCTGACGATTCAGGGAGATTTTTCCCCCGGGTGTATACACATGGGCTAGGAGGTTAAAGGAACTGGCTTCTAGATACAGAATGTCTATGAAACTCATTTGTCTGGGAAAGCACCTTGCTGGTTCTTTCTCGTTTTCCCTCTCAGCTTTCCTTCTCTCACTTGACAGAAGACAAGAGTACCTCTCACCTGTCCTGCATTTTATTCTGATGCACTGCCACAGGCCAGGAAGACCTTTGGGAAGCCAAAGAAAGAAACAATTCAAACAAGTCAACATTTGTTTGTTATTTTGCTTTAAGATTATTTTGGAGATTTATTTTCATCTCATCATACAAACAATAGCCTCATTCTATTTTGGATGGCACATTTCAGAAGGCTGGCATCGATCCTGAGAAAGTGAACAACGTTAAAGATTGGGAAACACATCTTTTTGCAGATCAGATTCTTGCAAAAGTAGTTTGTAAGCTTTTGTTTTCAATGAAATTAAAAGAGGACCTATTGAATTTTCAGCTGGTAGAACACTACAAATTATTATTATTATTTTGAGACTCCCAGGCCAGAGTACAGTGACACAATCGGCTCACTGCAGCCTCAACCTCCCAGGCTCAAGTGATTCTCCCACCTCAGCCGCCATGCCCAGCTAATTTTTGTATTTTTTAGTAGAGATGGGGCTTGACCATGTTGACCAGGCTGGTCTCAAACTCCTGAGATCGAGTGATCCTCCTGCGTCAGCCTCCCGAAGTGCTGGGATTACGAGCATGAGCCACTGTGCTTGTCCATAAATTATTATTATTGTTGTTCTTTTTTTTTTTTTTTTTTTTTTTTTTGAGACGGAGTCTCGCTCTGTCGCCCAGGCTGGAGTGCAATGGCCGCATCTCAGCTCACTGCAAGCTCCACCTCCCGGGTTTACGCCATTCTCCTGCCTCAGACTCCCGAGTAGCTGGGACTACAGGCGCCCGCTACCACGCCCGGCTAGTTTTTTTTGGTACTTTTTTAGTAGAGACGGGGTTTCACTGTGTTAGCCAGGATGGTCTCGATCTCCTGACCTCGTGATCCGCCCGTCTCGGCCTCCCAAAGTGCTGGGATTACAGGCTTGAGCCACCACGCCCAGCCTTATTATTGTTGTTCTTGTTGGGTTTTTTGAGATGGAGTCTGACTCTGTAGCTCCAGCTGGAGTGCAGTGGCAAGATTTTGGCTCACTGCAACCTCCACCTCCCGGGCTCAAGTGATTCTTGTGCCTCAGCCTCCCAAGTAGCTGGGCCTACAGGTACGCACCACTATGCCCAGCTAATTTTTTGTATTTTAGTAGAGATGGAATTTCACCATGTTGCCCAGGGTGGTCTTAAACTCCTGAGCTCAGGTGATCCCCCCACCTCAGCCTCCCAAAGTGTAGGGATTACAGGTGTGACCCACGGTGCCTGGCACAAAAATTATTTTTGATGATAGATCATACAGATCATTTTTTACATATAACTGAGGACTTCAGAGAAACGAGTGATATTACTCTGAGAAAACTCCTTTCACGGACCTCTGCTTATTTATATGAACAGTGTTCCTCTGCATTAACATTTTTAAAAACAGCCAGGCACGGTGGCTCAGCACTTTGGGAGGCCAAGGTAGGCAGATTGCCTAAGCCGAGGAGTTCGAGACCAGCCAGGGCAATATGGTGAAACCCCATCTCTACAAAACAATTAGCTGGGCATGGTTGTGCGTGCCTATAGTCAAAGCTACTCGGGAGGCTTAGGTGGAAGGATCACTTGAGCCTGGGAAGTAGAGGTTGCAGTGAGCTGAGATCATGCCACTGCACTCCAGAGGCGACCCTGTCTCAAAAACAAACAAACAAGAAGAAAACCCACCACAGCATCATTTTTTAAAGACAGAAAAGTGGAATAAAATTGATGTAATAAATTATGCTCATTCATACATAACTGAACTTGTTTAAAGACCCAAACAGCCCTATTGATTTTACTGAGATACATTTCTAATAAAATTTTAATATCTAATGATTATAGTTGATCAAAACAATTATACTCCATCTAAACTTTTTATTACCCTTACTTAGAACTTTCCAGTCACAGGAAATCTTTTTTTTTTTGTTTTTTTTTTTTGAGATGGATCTTGCTCTGCCAGCCAGGCTGGTAGTGCAAGTGGCGGGATCTCAGCTCACTGCAAGCTCCGCTCCTAGTTAGGCCCATCTCCTGCTGTCGAGCCTCCGAGTAGCTGGACTACAGGGCGCCGCCTCGTCGCGCCGGCTAGTTTTTGTATTTTGTAAGTAGAGACAGGGTTTCACCGTATTACCAGGATGTCTTCATCTCCTGACCTCGCTGATCCGCCCGTCTTCGCCTCCCAAAGGTGCTGGATAGCAGCTTGAGCCAGCCGCACCCCGGCCAGAAATATTTTAAATTTCATTTTTATATACTTTGCTGCCATGAAAGAAGTATAGAGTGACTTTTAAAAAGAGCTTCAAAGTATTCAGAATCTATATTGGGGTAATTCTTTTGTGAAAAAGAATAATAAATGAGTTAAAACTTACAAAGAAACCATATAAAATTTCAGGTGTTAAAAATAATTTATGATATATTTTAAAATGATAGTGGCTATAGTATTTGGATACATTTTAAAGAATGATGTAAGAAGGTTTTTAAAATGTTCATGTTTATTATGTATTGGAATTTGTATCTTTTGTTAAAGAAACATTATTTATGACGGAGTCTCACTCTACTGCCCAGGCTGGAGTGCAGTGGCACCATCCTGGCTCACTGCAACCTTCAAGCATTTCTCATGTCTCAGCCTCCTTAGTAGCTGTGACTACAGGCCCATGCCACCACACCCAGCTAATTTTTTGTATTTTTAGTAGAGACGGGGTTTCGCCATGTTGGCCAGGCTGTTCTCCAACACCTGGGTTCAAGTGATGCACCCTCCTTGGCCTCCTAAAGTGCTGGGATTACAGGCGTGAACCACTGCGCCCAGCCTGAAGAAACATTTTAAATAATGTAAACTGCAAAGGGAAGAAGCAGTTTTTCAAATTCTTTTAAGCAATACACAAATAATTTGAAATACTGCCTTAGAGACCATCTGGTTCACCTCTCTTTGTGAGTGAAAAACCTGTGTAAGTCACTTTCTTAAGGTCACCAAGTAACAAAAGGGACCAGAGTCCAGTCTCCTGCCTCCTGCCCAGTCAGGCAGGTCCAACACTGGCAATCTTCCTGGTAAGGGTAAGTCCTCTATAGTCCTTGGCAGACACAAGTGAATGACAAAGAGCAAAGGGAATAGGAGCCCAGATAGGAGTGTCTGGCACTCTGCCGCCCCCTCAGGAATGGAGGTAAAACACAAGCAACAAAATGCTGTCTTCCCCACATCCTCGTGGGGTTGCACAACCTTTTGATGCCGTCCTAAGACCACCCTTCATTTTCTTTCCCATCTTTTTCGCTTCTGATTTCCTTGACGCTTCTGCCTTCACATGCTCATCAGGCACCTCTCTGAAGAAGCAGTCTTATCGCTGGCCCGAGCCCAGCAGGCAGAAGAATGAGGCTGGAGAAACGTCGACACCTGGCACCTCCTTAGCTTTGTCTTGGCAGCTCCACTTTTAAGCTTTTCCTTTTTTCACACCTACCCCTGCTTTCCAGCTTTGCTCAAACTCATACAGCTGCAGGTGGGGTGACCCATAATGTATCCTCTATATTAGCACGCATTTGAAAGATACAGAGGGGGTGTTGTGCTATTCATAATTATTCCAGAAAAACAAGTAGAATCCAGGACCATCCTGGGCTGTAGGGTCACCTTAGCTATAGGGTGCTTAGTGAGGAAGGAAGGGCAAAGCTGCTCAAAATGTTGGATTAGGAGTGGGGAATGTCAGAGCAGCAGATAAACCGGTGAGATCTGTCTGAAAATGAGCGATGAGACTCAGTTGAGGAGAGAGATGCATAGACAATATCTGGTGTGTTGCTTTTGTCTGACACTGGGGAGAGCCAGTATCACTATGGGCAAAATCAGCAGCAATCTACTTGATGTGATATGAGGAGTACAGAAAAATCCAGAAATTATACATCTATATTTCTGGTGACTTCTGCAATATCTGATAGAGTCCCTCAATTAAAGTTATTGCTTAGGCCTCCTAGAAATTACTGCATTTTACCTGGGTGAGATAACTTGGTGGGCACATCACAAATCCATCCGTCTTTACTTTATAGAGAAGTGTCATGAAAACGTGGGTCACAGGGACAGGTAAGTTTTGGAGTGGGAACCAGAGATGACATAGGAGAAGATTCTGAACAGGAGGTACTGGACCACGCTTATTGGGAGGAGGGGCACCTTCACACATGCAACCCACTTAGTCCTTCCATAACCACATGGGTGAACACAGCCTTTCCTGCTTTACCCACCATGCAATGCCCGGGGCCTGTTGCCTCTTCAAGTGTCTTTGAAAAGATCATTACAGGAAACAGATTGTGCCAGAAATAAAGAAGAATAACCTTTTGTATTCATGTAGTTCTTCATGTTGACAAAAGCTTTCACTCGCATTCTTTCATCTGGATGTGGTCAGAGCCCCATGAAATGGGCTGGAGGTGTCACTGACCGCTTTGCAATGAGCACAGCTGAGGCCCGTGCTCCAGGTGTTCTGACTTCAGATTTGGTGACTTGGTGTTTTTTCTATAGGCCAAAACTTCTATGCAGTTTATGAGAGATCAATCCTGACAAATTGCCCTTGGCCTTATAGAGAGGATTATTGGATCCCTCCAGTCACGCGTGTTGAAAACATATTCATTTACAACTAGATTCATGTATAACCTTTACTGAAGTCTGTAAGTTCCTAAAAACTGAATGATTTGCCCACCTTTCCAGCCTCTTCTGTTTTTTCCTGTCCTCTGTATCCTCTAGTGTGGCCTCTTTTGTGGTCCTGGCCTATGCCAAATCATTTTCCACTGGTCGTTTTCTCTACCTGGACTTACTGTCCCCTAGATCTTTATATGGCTGGCTTATTGTCATCCCTCAGGATAAGATTAAATTCCTTAGATCCTCCCTTCCCCCTCTTATATAAAGTGACCTCCCTGGTTACTGTCTATTACATCATCGTGCTTATTTCCCTGATAAACACAGCACAACCTGTAATTGTCTTATTTACTTATTATATACTTTTATAATGTCTTCTCACTAGAACATGAGTTCCATGAGGCAAGGACCAAGTCTCACTTTTCTTTGCTCTATTCCCAGTGACTAGAATTCAATAAATATGTTTTATGAATAAAATGAATAAGCAACTGCAACTGGAAATATTTGCTCTGTGTCTGTGGCCAGCTGGCATTTCTATCAAGGATAGTTATGCTATAATTCCAAGCAGAGTTTATTCTGGAAGTTACAGTCAGTCAATCATTTGCTTACCTAAGTAGAGGTACCAGTGTGATGGAAAGAAACCATCATCTATTTGAAAGAATCAGCATGTCTCAGGAAAGGGAGTATCAAGATCATATTGAGTCAACTTATTAGGTCCAAATCCTCCTATCTATATAAATAAAGTGCTTGATTTTTTAAAGGGCAAATCTCATACACTTTCATCAAATTTTAATGGTACTATTATGAGGAAACATAGCATGTAGAATTGTTTAATTGGAAAATATATCAAGCACAAAACACTCTTGAATCTGCTTTGGCAAGGTGCTGAACTCAGCAATTACCTCCAAGAGATTCCAGAGGTTCCAGCATATGTTAATCCAAGAACAATTTTACTGGACTCTGTTCATCTTAGACTGTAGATACTATAGCCTGTTTTACTTTTATTTTAAAATCTACTTTTATTGCTGTCTTAGGACCAGGATGTTGGATTCTTTAAGTGGAAATTCCCTGGGGGTCTGGCCTAAGCTAGTGATCAGAAGGAAGGGAGCTAAAAATTCTATAGGAACGGCCCGGCGCGGTGGCTCAAGCCTGTAATCCCAGCACTTTGGGAGGCCGAGATGGGCGGATCACGATCACGAGGTCAGGAGATCAAGACCATTCTGGCTAACCCGGTGAAACCCCGTCTCTACTAAAAAATACAAAAAACTAGCCGGGCAAGGTGGCAGGCGCCTGTAGTCCCAGCTACTCGGGAGGCTGAGCCAGGAGAATGGCGTAAACCCGGGAGGCGGAGCTTGCAGTGAGCTGAGATCCGGCCACTGCACGCCCGCGTGGGCGACAGAGCGAGACTCCGTCTCAAAAAAAAAAAAAAGTCTATGGGAAGGCAAAGGAAAAAAATCTTAGAAACATAGAAAAGAAAAGAATTTGAAGAGGTTTTGAAGGGCAAAGTCATTTTCAGACTTCCCCTAAAACAATAAGGCCAGTCCTAAATGTATGTGGTTCTACATTCATTCATTCATTCATTCATTTATTTATTTATTTATTTATTTATTTATTTATTTATTTGAGACTGAGTCTCGCTCTGTGGCCCAGGCTGGAGTGCAGTGGCCGGATCTCAGCTCACTGCAAGCTCCGCCTCCTGGGTTTACGCCATTCTCCTGCCTCAGCCTCCCGAGTAGCTGGGAATATAGGCACCCGCCACCTCGCCCGGCTAGTTTTTTGTATTTTTTAGTAGAGACGGGGTTTCACCGTGTTAGCCAGGATGGTCTCGATCTCCTGACCTCGTGATCCGCCCGTCTCGGCCTCCCAAAGTGCTGGGATTACAGGTTTGAGCCACCGTGCCCGGCCTACATTTATATTTTTACTCTGTAAGACTATATCCAAATTAAATAAAAAATTACAAAGTGTGACTATAATTTTGGCAGTTTTCTTCCTAGACTCTAAGATGGGAAAACAAGTTTTCTTTTGTTTGTTTGAGACAGGGTCACTCTCTGTCACTCAGGCTGGAGTGCAGTGGCATGATCATGGATCTCTGTGGTGTCAACCTCCAGGGCTCAAGCAATCCTCCCACCTCAGCCACCCCTAGTTCCAAGTAGCTGGGACTACAGGTGTGCACTACCACACCTGGCTGATTTTTAAAATTTTTTAAAGTAGAGACAGGGTCTCACTATGTTGCCTAGGCTGGTCTCGAACTCCTGGGCTCAGGCAATCCTGCCTCAGCTTCCCAAAGTGCTGAAATTACAGGCGTGAGCCATCACAGCTGCCAGGAAAATGAGTTTTAATACTCTAATATTGGTATAAAAGCTGAACAATTTTCCCAGAACTGAGATACACATTTGAACTGCAGTGATGTAATGAAGACCTGTAATTAAGTAGACTCCATACTCTTAAAAAAAAAACAACTGAGATTCTAATAATGATAGAGTAGACAATTTAAACCAATCCATTCACTGAGGGCAGCTAAAATAATGGGATAAAATATGAAAATAACTGCTTGAAGGCATCTGAGAGCTAAAAAGACAACAAAGGGCTGGGCATGGTGGCTCACACTTGTAATCTCAGTACTTTGGGAGGTGAGGTGGGAGGATTGCTTGAGCCCAGGAGTTCAATACAAGAATGGGCAAGATAGCAAGATCCTGTCTCTACAAAAAAAAAAAAAAAAAAAAGTAAAAATTAGCCAGGCATGATCATGCATGATGGTGCATACCTTTAGTTCCAGCTACTTGGGAGGCTGAGGTGGGAGAACTGCTTGAACTCAGGAGTTTGAGGTTATAGTGAGCTATGATCATGCCATTGCACTTCAGCCTGGGCAACAGATCAAGATCCTGTCTCTAAATACTACTAATAATTTTTAAATAAAAAAAAAAAAACAAAGGAGAGAAAAAAAGAATGTAGACCAAATCAGAGAAATGATAAGGTACTTTATAAAATAAGATTACAAACCCAAATATAGCAGCAATTGAATGTAATACAACAAGGCAATGAAAAGCCAAAGATCTTCAAACTCATACCAAAAACCAATTTGATGTTCATTACAATTCTGTCTGTGAATATAGACATGTTAAAAGTGAAAAGATGGGCTGGGCATGGTGGGTCATGTAATCCCAGCACTTTGGAAGGCTGAAGCAGAGGGATCGCTTGAGGCCACCAGTTCAAGACCAGCAAGATATTATTTGTAAAATAATAATAATAATTTTTTAAGTAAAGAGATGGACTAAAAATACATTTTAAATATCAATGAAAAGAAAGTGGGTATAGCTTTATTTCTATCAGTTACTAGTAAACCATATCTTCAGAAAGGTACACTTAATAATAAAATACACATTTTTTAGGAAGATACCATAATTCTAAATTTGTATCCACCTGAAAATCTAATCTTCAAAATAATACAAGGCAAAAACTAACAGCACTAAATGGGAAAATAGACAAAAAGAGTAATTTAGTGGGAGGTTTTTTCTTTTTTTTTCTTTGAGACAGGGTCTTACTCTGTTGCCCAGGCTGGAGTACAGTGGTGCCATCTCAGCTCACTGCAACCTCCGCTTCCCAGGCTCAAGCCATCCTCCCACCTCAGCCTCCCAAGTAGCTGGGATGACAGGACATGCCACCATACCTGGCTAATTTTTTGTATTTTTTGTAGAGATGGGGTTTCTCCATGTTGCCCAGGCTTGTCTTGAACTCCTAAGCTCAAGTGACACAGCACCATTAAAACTGTTTTAACACAGCACCATTAAAAATATGTTTTTTAAAAAACACATTTTGTAACTGAGAACAAGCAGATAAAAATTGGTAAGAACACAGAAGACTTTAGCAACATGAGTGCCAAATAACTTGAGAGATAAGATGGAGCATTCAACAGCTACAGTGCATATATTTGTGAAGCATATATATAGAAAAATTGATCATATACTGTGTCATCAAGCAAGTTTCAACAAATTTCCAAGGACTGAAGTTATACAGCATATGAAAAGAATTGCACATTGCAGATGAAAAGGAATCAGTACCAAAAAACCCTAGAAAACCTTCATATCGGCCGGGCACGGTGGCTCACGCCTGTAATCCCAGCACTTTGGGAGGCCGAGGCAGGCAGATCACGAGGTCAGGAGATCGAGACCATCCTGGCTAACACGATGAAACCTCGTCTCTACTAAAATACAAAAGTTAGCCGGGCGTGGTGGTGGGCGCCTGTAGTCCCAGCTACTCGGGAGGCTGCAGCAGGAGAATGGCGTGAACCCGGGAGACGGAGCTTGCAGTAAGCCATGATCGCACCACTGCACTCCAGCCTGGGCGACACAGCAAGACTCAGTCTCCAAGAAAAAAAAAAAAAGAAAACCTTCATATCTATGGAAATTAAGAATATGCTTTTAAATGTCTCCTGGAACAAAGAAGAAATCAAAATGGAAATTAGAAAATATTTTGGAATGAAATGAAATCATGAAGTGAATGAAAATGCTATATATTAAAATCTCTTGCTCTGAAAGCATTGGCCATTATGTATTGACTTTATCCTACGGAAGAGCTAATTTTAACTCCTTAAAACCTTCCCATGTTTCCCCTTCTCCCAGTATGTCCCTTTCCATTCTTCATTCTCCCAGATAGTTATAGCACATTTTGGTTAAATTAATAGTCGCTAGCTGTATTATTTGACTATGTAAATATTTTCCACAAAATGTGAATGCGATAGATGTTGCCTTCAAGGCAGATCAGTCTTTACTTCTTACCTACCCAATTTACTTTCTTGTTATACTTTTGCTATCCTCAAACCTCCTCACTGCAACTGCCAAGGACATCAGCTAACAATAAAGTAGCTAAAATCTCCACAATCCAGACAGTTAAGGGCAAAAGCTTCCCTGATCAAATGGCAACTCAAGATGGAAAGGGATATGTTCATATATTGCAAGATGGCAAGAGCAAAGCTAAGGAATGCACAAAGAAACAGTGTTAAAAAAATAAAAGAAGTAGATGTTTTCAAAGTGGCTGGGGATAGCTGCTTCTTTTGGATGTGAGACTGCAGAGCAAGAACGGATTGAGATGAGCATTCTTAATGATTTTATTACAAGAGAAATATAAAACTTCAAAATGGTCTATTTATTTTCCTCCTTTTAATATGCGGTGGAGAGGGAGGGAGACAGACAGCCAGCTCCCAGGATCCATTGCTTAAGGAATGTTCCCTGGGATACAAGAACTGTGTTTATGAATTTGAAAATGGAGTCCTTTCTGCTGCAACCCCTAGGAGATACTCCTCTTTATGTGCTAAGTAGAAAGGGCAAATGCAGAAAAGAAAGGAAAAGAACCCTCTTTCCCAGCCTCAGCAGGTGGGGAGGCAGAAAGCAACTGTCTTTATTAAAGGCACCGAAGCAGAATGAATATGGTTTTGGTGTCCTGAGTTCCTGATTGGAAGCCAAAATTCCTTTTCTGACAGAAGCAGTGTGAACCCCTGTAACTATTAGGAATTGTCATGTAGGGTATACTCTTGTATCAGGATGGTAGCAGAGAACAACAGATATCATCTATAAAAAATCAGAGTTAGGGTTTTATTTTCTCCTGTTGAAACAGATTTCTTTGGAAGAACTGGAAACTTAGCAACTATTCATTTTCCATTCATTCAACAGATATTTATGAAACACTTATGAGTACTAAGCACTGAGCTAAAGCTGAAAATTCTCTCACAATGAACTTACAGTCTAGTAGGGGATGCAGATATGAAAAGACACTCACAACTGTACAATAAGGTTACCCGGGGTAGACGTGGTGCTAGGGGCACCAGGAGAGGTAGCCTTTGGTGCAGCCTGGATGGATGGATGGGAGGTTTCTGGAAGAACTGTCCTCTAAGGTGACACCCAAAACTAAGGATTTGTAGCACTGCAGCTATGGGAAAATATTATTAATCCCAATCGTCAGACTTACTAATTTATAAGACCTAAGTGACATGTAAATTCAAAATTGATTGTATGCTACTTTTCCTAAACAGAGAGATTGAAGTCAGTCATACCCATTGTTGCCAAGGCTTCTGAAGGTTTTACCAGTTGCCTTATCCCTGAAACTCTTTCTATTGCTCTGCTCTCCACATCACCACCTAAAAGATCCCAACCCACTCAGCTGCTTTGCTCCACTTCTTTCTGACCCATTTGGTAGCACTGCCTGAAAACGTTGCTTGGAAATTCAATGAGAGTTCATGGTGGGGAAGGCTGGGAACTGCTTTTAGAACTTGCTCAGAAAATGCCTTCAAAATGTAACTAGCCAAGTCTAGCTTTTGATCAAATTTTAATGATCATACTGATATAAACCACTTTCTATTCCTGATCTGTTTCCCAGGACCTTTCCTGCAATTAATCATCAGTTAAATAGATTCAGAGGCTCCAGGCCAAAGTAAAAAATGCTCCAAGACTTGCAAGTGTCTCAACAGATTGTGCAGGAACTTTAGTGAGCATTCTTTATTAGCTCAGACTCACTCTGGGCGGCCTCCACAGCCTGAAGTAAGCTGGCCTGCTCCCTTTGTTTCCTCTAGTTCCCATGGATACCACCCGAAGGCACTTTGAAAGTTTCT